>NW_021318726.1:136628-161444 GCF_001605985.2 Dendrobium catenatum
TATGTGAGCGCTTCAGGTAGGTTTCAAAAGTGACACCGCGGTCGCATGTTTTATTTAAAATCCCCGCCCGCTACGTGAGCGTTTAAGGGTGTGGAGCACGAGTCAAAAAAACACAGATTTCCCCCATCTGCACTACGTGAGCGTTCGGGGGTACTTATATATACAAAAATATATTTTTATCCTCCTCGCCGCAAGCGTCGCACCGATTTCCCGCCCTACAACGCTACTTGAGCGTCTCGGAGGTTTGTCGGCTCGTTGCAAGCATTGAAGAGGGATCCTTAAATCGTCGCAAGCATCGCACCAGTTTCCTGCCCTACAACGCTACGTGAGCGCGTAGGGGGTTTCCTATTTGTCACGAACGTCGAGAACGAAAATCTGAGTTTAGAGATTTATACCTTCAGGACCGGCGGTGGATGATCGTGGACCGAGGTAGGAGAAGGCACGATCGACTCGTGGAACGAGGCAAGGGTGGGAACGGGATTTCTTCTCTTTTTTTATTATTAATTATAATAATAATTAAACAATTATAATTTATAATTAATTATTAATTATTAACTAATTATAATTAGAAAATTAATTATAATTATAATTAATTAATAACTAATTATAATTAACCAGAATTAATTATAATTAATAACTAATTACTAATTATTAACTAATTAATCATAATTATAACTAAATAATTATTAAATATAATTAATAATTATTATAAATAAAATAAGATTTTCCCCTCCCCCTCTCATCTTTTTTGTCTAGGAGATTTACGGGATCTGGCCGAATGAAGCACACAAAAGGGAGAAAGTTACCTTCACTGCCCGTGAGCTCCTGTGCTTGCGTCCGTCAAAATGTCGTATCTTCCGATCCGACTACACAGCAGCGAGCTCCTCCTGTTGCTTCCGATCAAACAGGTAGGGAAAGTCGGAGAAGGAGCGAAGTCGATCAGCCCTGGAGGAATTGGAGGAGCCGCTCGAAAGGGAGAAGGTTATCTCTGCAGCCGGCGAGCTCTGTTCTTGCACCCGATCAGAATGTCGTAACTTCTGATTCCGACAGGAATGTCGCCAAAGGAGCGGAGTCGGACAACCAGGAAGGATCCGAAGAAGCAAAGGGAGAAAGTTACGATCACAGCCAACGGAGCTCCTGTTGTCGCCTCCGATCAAAACGCCGTCACTTCCAATCTGCAGGAAGGGAAAGTCGCTGGAGGGGCGAAGTCGAACAATAGTGAAGAAGCCGAAGAAGCAGCTTTGGTCTCTTCTTTAACGTCGAGAGGGATCGTGTGTGAGGTGACATCGAGTCGTGCGTAGACTGTGCGGAGCACGTCGTCAATACGACGGGTTCGTGGCCGGACGGGTAGGTAGGATTTTATATGAAATGACGCGGACATGTCGGCGACGTGCTGAATTCGGCGCCGGACAGGTACGTGGATTTTAATTTTTTTTTTGTTTTCTCTTTTGTTTTATACAGCAGGTCAACAACACACCTCATTCCAAACTCCCATAAGCATATACTGCTACAAGGTGATGTCATTTGACTTGATAAATGTTGGGGCCACCTATCAGAGAGCGATGACTCGAATCTTCGATGACTAAATTCACAAACATGTTGAATGTTATGTTGATGATTTGGTTGTAAAAATTAAACTTCAACATGAACATGTAAATTTTAAAATGAATCCACTAAAATGTGCTTTTGGTGTTTTATACAGAAATTTTTTTGGGATTTATTATACGCCATAGGAGAATCAAAATTGATCATACTAAAATTAAAGCAATTGTGAAAATGTCATCTCCAAAAACTATAAAACAACTTCGCTCAATCCAATGAAGATTGACGTTTATTTGAAAGTTTATATATAATTTTTCAGGTAGATGTTAGCAATTCACATGACTAATGAAGAAAAATACACTTTTTATATGGGATGATCTTGTCAGGAGGCATTTGATAGCATAAAACAATATTTTCTACATCCTCCAATCTTTGCTGCCCCTATCCCAGGTAAATCTCTAATTCTATATACAACAGCTCTCAAAGAATCACTTGGAGCATTTTTTCTAATGCAATTTGATATAACATATATGCGACAAAAAGTGGTAAAAGGATTTGTCATAGCTAACTTTCTTGCAGCCCATCCTTTTCAGTCAATAAAAGAAACCAAAAACTAAACAAAAAAAGGAGACATACACTCTTCAGTTCTTTGTGCACACTTCCAATCCCACACAACCTCTACTTCCAGCTCGCGATCGAGTTCGATCTACTCGTGCATCTTGTTATTGTTTGCTCCAAACATGGCTCCATACGATTGATCCAACGACCGCCTGCCCATCCCGTTTCGAATCAGAACTCCACCTATTCTAATGAGCTGCACGCTGCTATCAACTACACCCGACTGCACCCTTCCACACGTCCGACCCGCTCTAGGCACCAAGCCCATTATCCGTGTAGCCTGACTCTTGACCAAGTTGCGTAAATCCATTGACTGGACCCCGACACTCCGACCCAATATGCACGAATCATGTGACTCCACCTGAAACCTACGCATCCCTCACGAACGGCCAGTCCAACTCAAGCGAGTGCCTCATGACTGTCTGTGACAGCCGCCTCCGACCTCTCAAACTTGTCTGTCCTGCTGATGAAAACATCAACAGAAGATTTTGGCGCATTTATCAGAGGAGGCATTGGAGATCGACTGCCACGATCAGGAGCATTTATTTTCGATGTATTTTATGTATTGTTTATTTTTATATTTTGTTTTTTCTATTTTATCCCTATGGGTAGTTAGTTTGTTGTTGTAGTCCTGAGGGCATTTTAGTCCTTTTTTCTTTGCCATGTTGAGGCCTATATATATGAGCACCTCTATTATATTATGAGGATGATTTTATGAATAAAATTTTTTAGTTTTTGTCTTCTTCAATGTTGGCCATTAAAAGAGAAGCATAATACTAAGTTAAGTGTTGCAGAGATGAGGACGCTTAGGTGGATGAGTGGGTTGACCCTTAGAGATAGGATACAAAATGAGCTTATACGTGAAAAGGTTGGAGATGCTCCAGTGGAAGAAGAGATTAGAGAGAATCTCCTTAGATGGTTTGGTCACATTAAACGGAGGCATTCCGATGACCCGGTTAGGAAAGTTGAGGTATTAGATTTGACTTATGTTAAGAAAGGTAGAGGTAGACCTAAAAAGACTTGCTTAGAAAATATTAGAAATGATCTTTCTTTATTAGATTTATATGAGACTTTGACTTTTAACCGAACACAATGGCAAAAAAGGATTCCTGTAGCCAACCCCACGTAGTGGGGCAAAGGATTGATGTTGTTGTTGTTGTTGTATTCTTCAATGTTGTGAGCCTTGAAAGAAGAAAGAGAACCCTAGGTGAGGGTGATTGCAATACCCGTCAGTTTTTGGAAGTCCGAGACTCGTGGCTTATCACTTCTTCCACCCCTACATTCGGCCACCTCCCCCATCCTCCCTTCACCCGCCAGCTCCCTCCCCAACTTCCCCACACGACAGGTCCACCACATTCCCACTCTCAAACCAAGAGCCTTTCCCCTTGCCGCCGCCCCAACCCCCCAAGCCGCCGGCATCTCAAGGCCTCCAAGCCGCCGGCCAACTAGTCCCCACAAGTTTGATTTCCAATTCAATTCTCCCCTTAATCACCTTCCTAAAATAGCCTATTATTGATTATGAAAGTTTCATATTTGAATTCAAATCAATATTTGAATTTAAAACCCTTTTCTTATTGATAAATCTAATTTAAGAAACCGCCTTAATTAAATCAAATCTGAAATTAAATTTGAGATTTGATTTCAATCACTAATTAAAGTGAAGGGCCCACATACATTGAACCTAGACACCTTCTGTCCCTCCTCATATGGTTGCCCCCCCCTTTCCTTTTCTCTCTCCAATTTAATCTCTAATCCCAACTAAAACTCCATATAATTACCTCCTAAGTCGCCGACCCCCCTATAACCCTATTTGGGATAATTTTGAGTTCAAATTATTCCCTTCCCTCCCTTTAGAAAATCTGAAATTAAATTCAGATTTTCTAAATTATTTCCTTCCACCTCCTTAACCCAAAGTCCAAGAATTCCCCTAACTATAGCCGCCCCCTCCCTTACTCAATTCCCCTCCACCCGCCTACCCTTCCCTCCCTTAATCCTTCACAAACCGCCGGTCCTCAAAGGATCTCAAGAGAAGAGTCTCCCATATTCATGGATGGTCGATCCTTAAGTCGACCACGGGTTCGCGTACGATTCTCAAGGGAGAATCAATATTCTTCAGTCGCTGTTCTTTAATCCCGATAGGGAGCTAGAAGACTCCATCGACGATTATGTTGACTGCATACTATTCCACTTAGTCGAGATAATCGACAAGCAACGACCCTCCAGAAAATGGCAACTCATCGGACATCCACCTGCATCTCCTTCTCTGCCTACGTTCACGTGGATCAAGACAGTTGGCGTCCTATCTCTCTTGGTGGCGTCGTTTGGTTTGCTGAAAGTCTCTCTCTACTAAAGCCTTCATAGAGTGTAAAAGAGAGGAAACTTAATGCAATCGAAAATTTGGGGAGAGGGCCCCAGATTTTTTATCACAAAAACAACTCTTTCTAGGATTATAGAAAGGCATAAAATACTCAAAACTTGACAAAATATAACTAACAAAACAAAACACAACTTTAATATTATGAAAAGACTTATAAACAAGGACTCTTACAAATTTGACTCAAACAAGACACTCTAAACTTGCTTTCCAAAAGAAGAAGGATACATGTGAGGTGATACTTGCGGAGAGACGAAAGAGGTTAGAAGCCAAGACGAAGGGTGGAAAGAACTCGCAAGTCATTCCTATAGGAGATGAAAAGGAGAATGAAACAAGCTCGCAAGCTTTTCCAACAAAACCCGCAGGTTTACATTTTCAAAAATCATTCATATAACATATCTTAAACATCCCAAAACATCTACTATATATAGACATGAGAGGGGAATACAAATAGCTACAATGACTTTTCATATTCATAATATAAATGAGGGAAATGAAAAGCCAACAGTCAACTCCAGGAAACGAAGCACCAAAGCCACGGATAAGCCCCCAAAAGTCACAGGAAAACAGCCCAGGCGGAACCCGAAGAGGCAGCCGTAAGAACCCAGGAGGCCCGCACGGAACGAAGGAGCTAAGGCACGAAAAATAAAGTGCCATCCACCGGAACCAAGGAGCCATCCACGGGAACCAAAGGGACAACAAATGGGGGGAATGAACCTTAATTTATGAGCTAAAAAGGCTCTCTACTAGACATTAATGAGTTGATATCTAGTAGAGAAAAGCATTTATGAGCTTGAAACATAAAAAGAGGCTCATTAATGAGCTGATTCAAGTAGAACTTAAAAAATTTTCAACTCAACTTGTTTTGACCCATTCCTTTCCTACATCAAAACTCTAGGTGAAAGTTCTAAATATTAACCCATGGATTCTTATTACGACATATTTAATTTTACTGTATTTTCGGATATTAGTTTAGTCTTTTTTTTTTCCTCCTAAATTGTGGCTGCGTGCCAAAACAAAACGTCAATTGAGAATTCTTAAACGTCAATTGAGGATTCTTGTGGTTCATTAATCTTAAAGTGATAAGCTTTACAATAATTTTATTAATTCCTTGCAATTCCTATTTCTGTCACATCACCCGCCTACTTCAATTAACAACCAACAATTAAATAAGTAACCACACGCCTGTTGCTGGCTTATTCACAAGCAACTACAATGCATCCACTTCTATTTTCTTCTATAACTGCAAATGTAATAACGAAATAGAAAGCCTTAGTGCTTAATTGTTTGATTGTAAATATAGAAAATAACTAGCAAGTGGGAGGCTTGTAAAAAAAAAGATTAAAAATATATCTGATTTTTGATGAAGTCCTCGCGCTGTTGATCTTATATCCGGCCAGGAAGAAATCCAAATAGAAGACCTTGCGTCGTCTATCTTAGATCCAATCGGGAAGATTTCAAAACAAAGACCTCGTGTCACTGATCTTAGATTTAGCGGGGATGATTTCAAAATGAAAACCTTGCGCTGTTAATTTAGATCTGGCCGGGAAGAAATCAACGACAAGTGCCGTTTTGACCTTCCCTTGCATGAGGGGATGTTGGGAGGCTATCGAAATCGCTCCAGCAGACTAATAATTTTGTTAAAGATTGGATAGCAATTAATTTTGAACCTAAATTTGATTAATTTAATTAATTAATTGAAATTCAAAAAAATCGTTAGTTTGAAATTAAATTTCAATTAATTGATTAATTCAATTAAGTATTTAATTGAGATTAATTTATTTGAAATGATTACTTAATTTAATTAATTGAAATCAGTTAATTGATTGAAATTTGAGAGCAATTGGTTGAACAATTGATTAATTGAAATTTGAGAGCACTTAATTAATTAAAATTGAAATTTAAATGTTAATTAATTGGTTCATTAAATTAACTAATTACTTGGAATGTCAAGCATAAATTAAAACATAATTAATTGATTAATTTAAATTGAAAATTAAATTAATCAATTAATTTGGAACTAATTAAAAAAATTAAAATTCCTTTTAATTCTATAACTAGTGCTGTTGCAAGGGTTTACTAAAATATTGAATTGTTGAAAGTGGTTAACTTTTTTTTTTCTATGCCAAATTCATGGGGGGCTTTTAGAATTGCTAACCATTATAATTAACCCTGCACTAACTCCAGTGAAATTTCTAATAAAGTGCTGAGATGGATGAAGCCTCCTTTTAAGTCTTTATAAACTCAATCTATAGCTGTGATAAAAGCTTAATTAGTGAGAGGGCTTGTGGTGATATCCTTAGGTATGCTGGGCGCATTGCCATATTTATATAAATATTTGGGTCTTGCAGCAACTATTAAGACTGAAATGATGAATCTTGTTATCAATATGGAATATTGCGAAATTACTGGTATCTCTAACATTTTATTTTAAAGTTGACACAAAATTTATTAATATCATTTGTTGCAATGCTAGTTGCAAATGGGACATCCTAGTATCAAGTGCAAAATCATAAGCAAAATTAGAAAACTGTTTACTAATAAACATGCTTGCCAATTTGATATTCTTACAAATTACAAAATCGTGCAATTGTAAGCCATCCCTTGAGATACTTAGGGGTACTACTTGCGGAAAGTTCATGAGGGTTGTTAAGCCCTTATGAACTAGTCTCGAAGCTAATCAAGAGAGAGGTGAATTGGATATTTAAAGATTTCTTTAACTAAAATAAAAATCTTTTTATATCTTGCAGCATAAACGAATTAAGTAAAAAAAAGATTAATAGGAGATTTCATTCAAACAGTTAATCATAGTAAAAATAAAGTGCGAAAAATAATAAAAAAAGAACACACCAAATTTATAGTGATTCAGTCCAACTTGACTTACGTCCACTCAGAGGCACCCTTCGAGTATTGCACTAAAACTTTAGTGACTCTCCTTTAGCCCCCACAGCTAGGCGGAGAAGCCCTAACAAAATCACGTCCACCTTTCCCAGTGCGGCGGAGTAACCGAGTTCTTTGACACCAAAGAGATCTTCTTCTTTCCAAAACTTTTCTCAAGACGAACCTTGAATCCGATTGTACTAAGGTGCAAGCTTGCCGGAGCAACCGTGTGAAACTCCCTCCATACTCCCTTGAAACCCCCTCCAAGGATCTTATCCCTCTCAAACTCCATCCTTTCCTCTCTCCCTTTCAATTTCTCTCTTCAAGTTTTTTCCAGAAGAACGAAGACATAATGACTGTCAAAGACACTTACCAAGTGCCTTGACAGTGCTTAAATAGAGGGCTTTGAAAAACCCTAAAAATCAATTCCGATGGCAAAGATAGTCCAGGACGATTGCAGGATTGTCCAGAATGATGTGCTTAAATATAGGGCTTCAGAAAATCCTAAAAACTCAATTCTGGCGCTAAAGATCGACCAGTACGATAGCAAGATCATCCAGAACAATGTGCAAAATTTGGCCCGATAGTCCTGGACGATCTTAGGATAGTCCTGAACGTGTAGTACAATATTGTGGATCGTCTTGGACAATTAGAAGAAAAATTATGGTATTTCATCTTGAACGATTTAGGAAAATTAAATATGTCGGCAAACATCATCCAGTACGATATATAGATAGTACATGATGATCTGATTGAACAATTTAACCATAATTAACTTCCTAATCACATGATCAATTTAGGCATGATTGTCATTGATTGTCCAGGATGATCTAGATTATCCGGGACGATTAGAACAACATTTGATTCTTAAATCCTTGCCTAAATTATCATTGGCGGCTATCTTGCAAGATCATAAAGGATCGTCCTGGACGATTGAAATTGTCCAGTACGATTGGTTCAATGAGCTGATCGTCCTGAATGATCTAAATCATCCAGTATGATTAGTTCAAAACTTGAACTTATGGTTTTGACTAGATCTCACTCCCCTGAATGTGTATGTGCATGGACATCGAGCTAGCAAATACTTTTGCATGACTTGACTCAAGAAATCAAAATTACATAAATTAATATTACAGACTCTTTACAACATAACCTTATTCTATACCCAATCTTGAGCTCTGATTCCTTGTTGGATGGTGCATGGTGTTATTGAAATTTTAGTATACACACAAGCAAGTATATAATGAAAATATTAGGAGACATAAAGATATGAGCCATAATGTTTTTTAGCATAAAAAACATCAACTTGTGAGCTCGAGTCGCAACACTTGCTTGGATAAATTGCGTCATCCTTACCTTTCAAAAAATGTTTTTTTTTTTATGTTATCCATCTAGTGGGTACTTGCTTCTATTCATATTCTTTGTTATCTTATATTTTTAATAGCTTTTTTGCTACATTTATTTTCTATTATGATTGTTTCTTGGGGTGCTTTTTATTTTTGAATTGGATGGCATATGGATAATGGAAGCTTATGACTTTGGGTGCTTCCTGTGGCATATTAATTTAGTAGTATTTGGGTATTTTAATAATTAGCTTATTGTGGTGAATTCCTTGGATGTTGTGATATTCTTTATCTTTGGTTTTTAAAGACTGGCTTTGGGTTCACCTGCTCTGGGCTCTCCTTATGCTCATTGTCTTGCCTGAAATGTTTTTAATGTTTTTTTCATTCTCCTATTTTATTTATTATTGTTGCACAATTTTTTTGTGTTTGTTGGTTTTTACTAGCAGATTGTTGTTGTGCTCTAACAACTTGTTTGATGATTTATTTATACTTTTTCCTAGAAGATTATCCTTGATTTGGCAAGCTCTAATCAATTTTCTAGTGAGCTTTACTGCTTTTTCCTTGGGTTTCAGTTATGTTGCTTCTTGCTATTGCTATCTATTTGTCAAGTTTTTGACGCTGGTTTTATCTTGAATATGTTGGTTCATTGGTCATGGTCAGTTTACATTACTTTTTCCTCTTTTATTTGTCCTAATTATCATCAGTTGTTGTTGGTTCCTGTGTATTGGCCTTAACCTTTGTTTCTTGAATTTCTAGTTCATTGGACTTGGTTTTGGTAACAATTTGACTTCTTGAATCAAATTTTCTGTAGCTTTTTTCCTTTGAACTAATATGGGGTTATTTTTGTCTGTTGCCTTTATTTTGATTGGTGAAATGGTGTATTATTTGGTTATCATACAATGTTTATAAAATTTTGGAATCTATTTGGAGAGAGTACAAGTTGATTTTATCCCTGATAGTTGTGATATGTAGGCAGTTATAACTATTTATGAGTCTTTGCACGTTGTTTTACACAATGGATGTTGGTGGAACCATTAGGATTATTGATGTGAAACATGTAGGAGTTATTTGAGAAGTTATAACGATTAATTGACCAAAACGTGCCAATATAGAATTATTACTTGCAATAAAGATAGATTTCAGAATTCAAAATTTTTAACTTGCTTAGGCCAAGAAGTGCTATTGAGATTAGCCAAACAATTTAATAAAAAAATCCAAAACACTAGTCAATGTTACATGCTCATAATAAAACCCAACACTTAATAACGAGAAGTTCACCTTGAGCACCTTCTCACTCTTCCACTCTTAGGCTTTAGAGGAGAAGACGAACCCTATAAGGAGATTGCGACTAGGAAGATGGCGCCGAAGACCTTTGTTGATGGAGAAGTAGCTAGCGGTGGAGGCGGCGGCAGGTGACCGATGATGAGCTAAGGCATCTTGGGTTTTTGAAGGTCAATCGTCCCCGCTAGACAGTAGAGGATGCGATTGACTTATCTTTCCCCCGATTCGTCGTATTCCCAATCGAGTTCGTAGAAAGGAGAGAGGAGAATGTCAATCTCTCATCGGGCTTTGTAAACAAAGCCGTGATCAACTTCCAGATTCTCCATGCATTCTTGCTGGGAGATGGAGCGCCAAAGGAGAGAAGAGGGAGAGCAGGTGGCGGTTGGAGGGGAGGGTGTGGGGCAAGCTTGAGGAATGAGAGGGGAGTGGCTAGAGTGGGGAAGCGATTGGGGGAAATTTAGAAACCTGAAATTAAATTCAGGTTTAAGTGAAATTGGAGGGAATTAATTTGAAATTCATATTAATCTATTAAAGACTAGGGGCGGCAAGGGAGGACGGGATTGGGGCTAATTTAGTGGGGGAATTGGGATTAAATTGGGAGAGAGAAAAGTCAAAAATCTGAAAATAATTCTTAGATTTAATGAAATTGGAGGGAAGGATTTGAATTTGAGTTCAAATTGAAATCAAAGGATTAATGGGAGGTAATTAGAGAGTCTTGATTGAGGGAAATTAATGACAATTGGAGTGAGAGAAGCAAGAGGAAGGGGGCCGGCCATGTAGAGAGGGGATAGAGGGATTTTGTTTTAATGATGTGGGCCCCAAGGATTAATTAGTGGATTTAGATCAAATCTGAAATATTTTCAGATTTTATTCAATAGGCAAGTTTCCTAAATTAAGTCCAAGCATTTGGAAAGTATTTGAATTTCAAAATTTGATTGAAATCCAAATTGGAAACTTTCCTAAATGTCTTGAGCTCATTTTAGGAAGTTAGTAACTCCCCTTTTTGAATTTGAATTTCAAAATAGAGCCAAAGGGGGCCAGCGGGTTTGCAGCTTGGGGAAAAGGGGCGACGGGATGGGTGGTGGCCGCCGGTTGGGAAAGGAGGCCGGCAGCTAGGGAGGCCCTGGGGGTCGACGGGATGGGCTTTGGGAGTGGATATGGTTTGGGAAAATTAAGGGTAATATTGGCGGTAGTGAGGAGAAAGAGGCGTAGGAAAAATGGATAACTCAAAGACTAACCGAGAGCTCGGAATCCACCAGCGGCTGTCGGGTATTGCAAATCACCCTCCTCGGGCTTCTCCTCTCATGAACTCACTTAGTGATCAAAATGAAGATCATAAAATTTTCATTCAATAATTCATCATCCTTTGACAAAGAATAAGGCCACTATATATAGGCCTCCAACATAAATAAAATCAAAGTACACAAAAGCCCTTAAGGCTACAATATGAAAACACTCCCCCCACAGGGGTAAACTTGGAAAAACTGAAAATAATAAAATAAAATAAAATAAAACGCATTAAAAGTAAAGACTGAATCGTGGCCGTCGATCAATGATCTCTTCGCCAGTACACGTGTCGGAATCTATGAGCGATGTCCTCATCATTCTCCCCAGGTGGGAAGAAGCTCGACCCTGTCGAGTAAGCATCTCTAGAACTCTCGTACCACTCTAGATGGTCTGTGCCTATCCTCTGCAGCTCATCTCGATCAATCCATGTGTCCTCTGTTACCGGGGCCCCTTTCCAGTGAACTATGTATCTACGACGTCCCCCTTCCTTCGTGGAAATAATCTCATCCTCCAGTATAGTTTCTATCTTCTCCGCATGGGGTAAATGTGGCTAATTGGGGAGTGTGGGTAGGTTAGGGATCCCACAAGGTAGGGCCACACAAGGTTCATTTGTAAGTGGATTATTGGGGTTGAACTCTGGTCCCTCGAAGGTTACTAAATCTTCTATATTAAATGCATGATTAATGTTAAAACCTTTGTGGAGGTCTAGCACATAAGCATTACTGTTTATCTTGGAAATTATCTTAAAAGGTCCGGCGCTTCTTACATGCAACTTCTTTGTAGATCCGGGAGGAAGACACTCCGGATGGATTCACACCATCACAAAGTCTCCAACTTCGAATGCTTTCAACCTTCTTTTTGATCAGCAATAAGTTTATAATGGGTGTTTCTTTGTTCAATTTTTTTTTAATTTCTTTATGTTAACTCCTGAAGATGAAATGTTGATGTAGATGCAAGAGACCCGGTGTGGATGATGAATGACAAGAATTGTTGGCTTACCCCAAAGCTCTAAACAGAGATAATCTTGACAGAAAATATACATACAAACATACAGACTCACAAGCACACATGGATGGAATAAAGGTGGAAGAGTCACGAAATGAGGGGATCTAAAGTGTTCAGGTCTAAGGAACTGGTGTAGGGGGAGCAATAAAGACATCCTTAGCGACCAGGGCATTTCTATAGGTGGTCTCAGTTAGGGACGCAGGTAGTCTCCCAGGGGCAGCAGGGTAATCTAGCAAATTTATCCAACTAGGAGAGTGATGGTCCTTAACAAGGGAGGACAAGACAATAGGGGCCATGATGGAGGAATAATGAATATGATAAGACGATGGGTCCTGACTCACAACTATAATGGGATAGCCCAACGAGTCACCATCAGGCATAGGACTCAAAAGGAGGGGTAGAGTGTCCAAAACAGAGGTGGGCACAACCGTTAGAGAGATGTTATGACTCTCTCTAGCATTAATGTCGATGTGAAGAATGGAGAGGTAAGGCCAATAAAGAAAGACACACTCGTTCAAGCGTAAATTTAGAGGAGCAACTCCTAAAATAGATTCCAATAAAACAAGAGGAGGCTCATCATTCAAATTAGGCTCAGAAATTTTCAGATTCAAAATACCGTCTTCTAAAATCATATTACTATCCTCAATAGAATCAGATTTGGTGGTAACCCTAAGATCAATGGGTTCGGGGTCAATTAAATCGGGGTTTAACTCAGGTAGTAAATTTAATTGACTCAATTCCAACTTAAGACTATCCACGTCGCTATCAAAATCCGAAATTGAATCAAAATTATTCAGAGTCATCTTAGTAGGAGATACGATTAAATCAGAAACTTTCGAATTTAATTTCATTGTGTTCACGGTCAGATTAGATCCTTTCGAGATCAAGTTAACATCATCCAGGCAGACATTATCCAACGAGATATCCTCGAGGAGACTAGGATCAGGGTGGGATAAGGTGTCGACATTTAAATGTTCTAGCTTTCGTAGCTCAGGGTTTAAGTCATGCCGGGAGTCTGATTCAATCACTTCAGTCTCATCCTCAAAGAATTCTTCGTTATAAGTGATATCATTAGCATCCACGAAATGGATGCACTCAGTCTCAAGTTCAGGGGACCTTTTCTTTTTAATGCATTTCTTTATTATAATTACACTTGCAGGGTCAAGGGCTAGGGAGGCTAAAGGTTGACTGGGATGGCTAGGAGTCGGCCCAAGTGGGGAGTCATATGGGACCGATCCAACAAAAGACCCAATAATGGGTCAGCCATCGAGGCTAGAAGAAAGCCTACAGGGTGGGGCAGCAACCCTGATGTTACTAAAGGATGGGTGGTCTCGACCACAGTAATGTCCACGGTTTGTTCCAACAAAGAGATAGGATGGTGCTCTAGATGACGGTCACTAGGAGTAGGGGTCTTGAAGGTGTAACACCCAAAGGTTTGATGAACAGGGGATGACCTAAGCTTAAAACCAGTTGGTTGGTCACTGGTAGAGGGTCGGTATTTTAAATTAAGTTCTCGCTTCTTATCTTTCCAATTAGAAATAGAGTACTCACCGCGAGACTCTTTATGATCTTCCAATCTCATCCAAAATTGAAGAGCCCTACCTTTTAGGTGAGATTTAATGATGCTAACCTGATGAGACTCAGGGATATGGTGTGATTCAAAATAGTCCTCTAGTTGTCTATCCCATTCCCTAAAGTAGTAAGGGTCTGAAGAAACATCAAAGGTGGGTAGACGGTAATGTGATTCGAAGTGATGTTGTTGTGGCTTAGGCTCAAGTCTAGGTTGATAAATAGTGTTGGGCATCTTTTGACTATCATGATTGATCGAATGTGGCACATACCTAGAGTGAAGAGAGTCAACATGTTCCTCCTTCGTGGTTTTAATTAGAGAGCCTACCAGACTAACCAGGTCATCTAACTTCTTTTGAAGTCCTATCGGGTCCATTGGAAAGTGTCAAGTGACACTCAAAGATGATTGGGTGTAAGGGACGTCATTGAGACACTAAGTTAGGCTCACTTAAACTCACTAAAGGGTGCAAAAATTGTTTGGACAGCAAGCTACACTAGTGGGTTTAGTAACTTAGGCATAGGAAGGTTGTTATGCTGAGGACAGCACCTAAACACTTAAGAAACTAGCCTACAGTTCACTAGATGTGTGCAGGAATGATTAGGACAGCAAGGTACAACAAGGGTCCAAGTTGTCTAAGTGTTTTGGGAGGGTCCTAGTGCGTGGACAGCACTTAAACACAAGCCTATACTCACCTAAATGCCACTAATTGGTGTAGGAAAAAACTTGGACAGAAAGCTACAATGTTTGTCTAAGCAAACTAAGCAATTGGGGATGTTGTTGTGACAAGGACAACCCTTAGACAATGAAGTAAACTTGCTTAAAGTGATGAAAACGATGCAGAAATTTACTGGACAACAAAGAAAAACAGAGAACTAAAGTAACTAGGCAATGGTATGCATGCAAACATGCAAGACATGCTTATCATACTCTGATACCAAATATGATGTGAAACATGTAGGAGTTACTTGAGAAATTATTATGATTAATTGACCAAAACGTGCCAATATAGAATTATTGCTTGCAATAAAGATAGATTTCAGAATTCAAAATTTTTAACTTGCTTAGGCCAAGAAGTGCTATTGAGATTAGCCAAACAATTTAATAAAAAAATCCAAAACACTAGTCAATGTTACATGCTCATAACAAAACCCAACACTTAATAATGAGAAGTTCACCTTGAGCACCTTCTCACTCTTCCACTCTTAGGCTTTAGCGGAGAAGACGAACCCTATGAGGAAGGATATTGCCACTAGGAAGATGGCGCCGAAGACCTTCGTTGATGGAGAAGTAGCCGGCGGTGGAGGAGGCAGCGGGTGACCGATGATGAGCTAAGGCGTCTTGGATTTTTGAAGGTCAATCGTTCCGGCTAGACAGTAGAGGATGCGATTGACGTATCTTTCCACCGATTCGTCGTATTCCCAATCGAGTTCGTAGAAAGGAGAGAGGAGAATGTCCATCTCTCCTCGGGCTTTGTAAGCAAAGCCGTGATCAACTTCCAGATCCGCCATGCATTCTTGCCGGGAGATGAAGGAGCACTAATGGAGAGAAGAGGGAGAGGAGATGGCGGTTGGAGGGGAGGGTGTGGGGCCGACTTGAGGAATGGGAGGGGAGCGGCTAGAGTGGGGAAGCACTTGGGGGATATTTAGAAACCTGAAATTAAATTCAGGTTTAAGTGAAATTGGAAGAAATTAATTTGAAATTCAAATTAATCTATTAAAGACTAGGGGCGGAAAGGGAGGAGGGGATTGGGGCTGATTTAGTGGGGGAATTGGGATTAATTTGGGAGAGAGAAAAGTCAAAAATCTGAAATTAATTCTTAGATTTAATGAAATTGGAGGGAAGTCAAATTCAAATCAAAGGATTAATGGGAGGTGAGGAATTATGGGAGGTAATTCGAGTGCCTTGATTGAGGGCAATTAATGACAATTGGAGAGAGAAGTAAGGGGAAGGGGGCCGACCATGTAGAGATGGGAGAGGGATTTTGTTTTAATGATGTGGGCCCCAAGGATTAATTAGTGGATTTAGGTCTAATCTGAAATATTTTTAGATTTTATTCAATAGGCAAGTTTCCTAAATTAAGTCCAAGCCTTTGGAAAGTATTTGAATTTCAAAATTTGATTGAAATCCAAATTGGAAACTTTCTTAAATGTCTTGAGTCATTTTAGGAAGGTAGTAATGCCCCTTTTTGAATTTGAATTTCAAAATAGAGCCAAAGGGGGCCAGCGGGTTTGGAGCTTGGGGAAAAGGGGCGGCGGAATGGGTGGTGGCCGCCGGTCGGGAAAGGAGGTCGGCGGATAGGGAGGCCCTGGGGGTCGGCGGGATGGGCTTTGGGAGTTGATCTTGTATGGGGAAATTAAGGGTAATATTGGCGGTAGTGAGGAGAAAGAGGCGTAGTAAAAATGAATAACTCAAAAGACTAACTGAGAGCTCAGAATCCATCGGCGGTTGTCGGGTATTGCAAATCACCCTCCTCGGGCTTCTCCTCTCATGAACTCACTTAGAGATTAAAACGAAGAACATAAAATTTTCATTCAATAATTCATCATCCTTTTACAAAGAATAAGGCCACTATTTATAGACCTCCAACATAAATAAAATGAAAGTACACAAATGCCCTTAAGGCTACAATAAGAAAACACTCCCCACAGGGGTAAACTTGGAAAAACTGAAAATAATAAAATAAAACGTATCAAAAGTAAAGACTGAATCGTGGCCGTCGATCTACGATCTCTTCGCCGGTACACGTGTCGGAATCTCTGAGCGATGTCCTTATCAATTATATAATTTATTTTAAGTATTATAGTTTGTATAATAGGTCAGTGTTAAAGAAATACTTATTATATGAATAATATATCACGACACATCTCAATTGCATCTAAGATTCTATTAGTTATCATAAAAAAATTTATTTCGATCAAATTGACAATAATGCTAACTAAAATTTTTCTAAACGATTAATTAGTCATTAATTAACATATGATTTTAGGATCATTACAATATCTACTCTAAGAAAGCAATAGGCAATTCAACATCATATGGAGAAAACCGTTGTCAGGGTTGTCTAGTCAGCTTTAAGGTTTGGGTATCATGGTCTCTTTGTTCAACATGTCTACCTTGACCAAATTATTAAGAGGCTCTATTTTTTAATTTGAACTGACCATCTATCTTAATTTAATTATCTTTTTCATTATAATTTAGCATATGTAGTTTCATTAGTATTGAAAGCCAACCCAAAATATTTGGGCTATGGCTAATGCTGATGTTGATGATTATCTCCTTTGTTGTTGATTATATGTGTCTATGAAAAAAAATAAATTTCAGTTACTTTCTCCTAAATTTGGTTAAATGAATCGGATTGCTATTGATTACTGCTAAAATCTTGTCTCAGGTTGAGGTCAAACTTGATGGTTTGTCAAAATATCTGGAGGAGACTAATCTTGCCAATTTTACCATAGAGGCATCATTGTATGATAACACTGGATATAGTTATGGGGATGTTAATGGTGTCTTTGATCTAAATCCTTATAAGGTGGTTCATATGGTGGTTAAATCACCGGCTGTTGATATTCATGGTTTTCATGGATATTTACTTGCTGGGAAATTCAATGAGCCAAAACTTTGGTCCAGCGAACATGTGAGTAACATTGAATTGTGTTTTCTAGATAATCATATAGTCGGTATAATACATGTTGAATTTCCTTAGTTAATGTATGTTTTTAAGTACAAGAACTATTCTGAAGTATCTCCTTAATTTTGCTTGATTTAAAAGATCAAATCATTAAAGATTTAAGTTTGGCCCACTAGGGCAGCTCGCAGCTCACATGAAAATTTATTCTGAATGAATTATTTTGTTAAGATAAGAAAGAACTTTTGTTTAGATTCTTTCTTGAATGCTGCCTCCAAAGTTTGTATTTATGTCTACCACATTCTAGGATCTTTAAACATAAAATTTATGGACTCATATTCATCTACAAATAAAAAATATGAATGGATTGATTTTCACAAATTTAATCAGTCATCAACTATGTAAAGAAATGAGGATGATGAGATAATATATGGAAATCCACTTAGAAAATCCAATTATTTCATGGATTTTGTTTATCAGCATCATTTGATATGCTAATTAATAGAAAGAAATTTCATCTATTAATTTCCTAGCTATTTGCACGATCCTAGCTTATGAGAATCATAAAATTCAATCTATTAAATTCCTAGTCACTTTTTCATAAGTTATTCATTGAGATTTTTATACATCATGGATGAGGACACAATTATTCAAATGCATAAAATAATGCATGCCAATATTTTTTTTTTAATTTTTAGAGATTATGAGCAGTATTTTTCATATGGTTGAAGGTTATATTTGGAAATTTACTTGTCAGAGAAAGTATGCTAAGTTACATATTTGATTTTGTTAAAACATGCATCAGCTCAGAAAACGCTAAATACAGTAGCAACACTTCCTGCAAGGTAGCTTGTATGTTTGTGTGTACATTCTTGGAATTCATATATCTCACTTTGTTATATATTATGTAGCTGGTGTCAAATGCAATGTAACTTGAAGCAAGGTAGCATGCTTGTTTGAGTATAATTTTAAGTTTCTTTAAAAATCGAAAAAATTACATTTTCTTCAGAAACTTTTCTTATTTTGTTGTGATTTATGCTTTTCTGTGCAAGTAGACTCATTATTGAATCAATCATAGATATGTTTGTGTCATATTACTATTTTAACAATCTTATATGTAGCATAGGATTTTAAATTGGCTGTATTAATGAATTTTACAAATGGATTATTTTTGTTGTTTTGCCGTATCTTTCTCTGTTTACAAATAGCAGCTGGACATATATGCGGTCAAGTGTTACATTTTTTTTGATAGAGTAATGTTCTTAATGGACAAAGGTTATTATTTCTTCAATACAATTAGTAGAGTCTGCTTGACTGAGAACAAAATTGATTACCAAATTTTTTTATATTTATTTATTATTGCTCATGCAGCCAAACTTGTATACGCTTGTAATAATTCTGAAAGATCCATCTGGTGAGCTATTGGACTGTGAATCATGCCAAGTTGGCATACGCCAAATATCACGAGCTCCAAAGCAACTGCTTGTTAATGGGGTTCCTGTTGTAATAAGAGGTGTTAATAGACATGAACACCACCCTCGTACTGGGAAGACAAATCTGGAAGCTTGCATGATTAAGGTTGTATCATTTCTTTTGTTAATTGTATCCATCTAGCATATCACTCAAAGCCAACTGAAGATATATCATTTGATGCTGTCTCTTGTTTCTATTTTTATAGGATTTGGTTCTAATGAAGCAATGCAATATTAATGCTGTGAGAAACAGTCACTATCCTCAACATCCAAGATGGTATGAGCTATGTGATCTCTTTGGTATCTACATGATAGATGAGGCAAATATAGAAACACATGGATTTAATGATTCCAGTAATTTCAAGCATCCTACCTTAGAAGCAGCTTGGGCTAGCTGTATGTTGGATCGAGTTGTGGGAATGGTGGAGAGAGATAAGAACCATGCATGCATAATTGCATGGTCTCTAGGAAATGAATCTTCTTATGGGCCTAATCATGGTGCTCTTGCTGGTAGTGTGCTTCCTTCTCTTCCCCTTTTTCTTTTCTTAGATTCATTCTTTGACAAGGTGTCTAATATCTGGCAACTCACTTAGGTTGGGTTAGAGAAAAGGATCCCTCAAGGTTTCTACATTATGAAGGTGGTGGTTCTAGAACCTCATCAACGGATATTGTATGCCCCATGTATATGCGTGTATGGGATATGGTGAAAATTGCTGCAGATCCATATGAAAGTAGACCTTTGATTCTCTGCGAGTAAGTTGATTTGGATATCCTTATTTGTTCAATTTATATTCTTTATTTTCCTAGCTATTGTTAATTAGGGTGTTAGCTTTGGCCTCCAATTAATAGCTCTTTTTTTAAAAAAAAATCTAGGTATTCCCATGCAATGGGAAACAGTAATGGAAACATCCATGAGTATTGGAAAGCTATAGATAATACTTTTGGACTTCAAGGGGGTTTCATTTGGGAGTGGGTTGATCAGGTAAGTATCTATCAAAATTTATATAGGACTCATTTTAATCTAAGTCTAATGTAATTATTGCACATCTTATAGAAGTAATAGACTTATTGTATCATATGAACCCATTAAGATTGCACATCTTAAAGAAGTATTAGACTTGTTGTCTCATATGAACCCATTCCTATTAGTCTGTTACTTCCATAAGGCCAGTTATTATGTCCATTTCTGCTTTTTGAAAAGAAAGTTATGCGGAGGCATTTGTGTGCAAAGGAAGAGAATGGATTCCTCTCATAATTAACCAAGCTTCTCATGGTAAAACAGTGACATTCCAAGCATAAACCCCTAAAAAAATTATATTATTGTGAGATGGATAGTAGGGATTTCTCCTGCTGCTTTATGCACTGTTTGTGTAGTAAATATCCTGCTATGATCATTTCTAATAGCCAAATCTAATGGTGAAGGATCTCTTTTTTGCGAGACCTTGAGGCTTATAACCCAACTTGACTATTATTTTCAATATTTTCAAATCAACGCCATGAGAGGGTAAGAAGAAAGACTTGCGACTGCATTTTAAGTAGAATAACTTCAAATAAGGATTGCTTTATTTTTCTATTGAAAATTAAGCTGCCATAACATTATCATGTTGATTTCAATTTGGCTTTGTTTATTTTTTTATTTGAAAAGCAATAATAATGAAGTATGGGGATAGAGCATCTCAGATGGTTTGTTATAGGTTTTTTTGATGTCTTACAGTTTAGGATTTTTATTGCAAATCTAATATGAGATGTAGAAACTCTTACGACAAATATGAAAAATTTATGGGTCATAAAATATATTTTGGCTAAATTAAATCTATGACACCGGTATTATAATACCTAAAGTTTTGTCAACCGTAAGCATAAATATTTCTTAATAAAATCATTCGCTATTTTCTTCCATATATGAAAAATGTCAAAGTTAGTTTCATTAAATCCTAGTTTTTATTTCAAGCATTTTGGTATATATACAAAATATTTGATTATCTTACTGTAGCATTCAACCCAATTAACCATAAATTATTTAATGTTCACTGTAGCAATTCCACTTAGCTATACGTGCAAGGGACGGATTAAATACGACAGCAATCGTGTGGCTGGTATTGGGGGGAAAGACTTAGTGGAATTAAAGTATATTAAATTCCATTTAGTGGGAAGGGAAATGCCTTAGTTAACTTTAGCCCATTCCATCCTTCCATCAATTATTTTCTGGAGGCTGAAACATTCTGCGAAGGAGGGGGTAGGCATTGAGCAAGCTGTGCGGCTGGTTGCTTAAAACATGTATGAAAATAATTTCAGTTAAGGGAAAGGGAAGGGTTTATACTGATTTATGCTGTTGTTTGCTAAAAACAACAGCTGCTATGTCGTTGTTTGCTGACCAGAACAGCTGAAATGCTGTTGTTTCCTGAAAACAACATATAAAATTAGTAGGGTAAGAAAAGAGGAAAACTTAGGGAGAAGTTGCTATGCTGAATTTTTTGAATGTTGCTGAATTTAGGTGGTTGAAATCAATTGGTGTTGATAGAGTTAAAATAACAGTAAGTAAATAAAAAAAGAAACAAAAAGGAAGTAAAGAAAGTTGAGAGGAAATTTGGGAGAGAAAAAGAATTTGGGTTGAATAAGGAACTTGATTGAGCTAAAATTGTAAGATGTTATATTACCTATTTTATTTGTATTTGAATGCATATATAGAAATGAAGAAATTTATGCTATAGGTTGTATACAAAAGAAAAAGGAATTGGGATATTCTAGGAGAATCAATTCCTAGCAAGATGAGATACCCAAACGATGCATAGAAAATGTTATGTTTATGATAGCATTATTTCAATTTATTCCACTTTATTCATATATGTGAATTGTTGAATCACTAAGTAGTAGTAATTACATTAGTACTGTATGATTATGAAAATGTACATGAAAATGAAAGAGAGTAGAAGAGTGAAATAAGTCATATATGGGGGATAGACTCGCACAAGTAAAGTCGAAAGACCTAATGAGGTAAGCCTACACTCTCGAAATTATAAAAGTTGTGAATTCAGATCAAACCTTGAATAAGAGAGTAGCTTCAATCCTATGAGTTGGGAATTCAGACCTAACCTTGGATTGAAAAGCTGGAAGGATGCAAAGCCTATATCTATCATATGACTTGTATAAAGGTCTTAAACAAAAAGTAATGTTATGTATTTCTTACGATTAATATAAAATTTTAATATGTTCTAAATTAATTGTTAATAATGTTATTATTATTTCTTATACATTGCTTGTGTATTTCATTGAGTCATAGCTCATTAAAAGTTATTATCTTTGTGAGCTCCAAAAATCCGGCTCTGGCCTCCGCCTGACTGTTGCTTTTTTTCTCGGGGAGGAGTTTTAACGGGATAAGTTCCGGGGTAAATTTTGGAAGGTAGATGAGTTTGTAGATAAGTCACTACCCAGAGATTTCGCCATCATTTTGTGAGGACTTTATGATCTGAGTTATGGTTTCCTATAGGCACAAGCCCCTATCGTTAATTTCCCCTCCCACTCACGAGAGAGAACATTCGATTAAGGGTAGTCATTAATTAGATGCATCATATCCGTAGATACATAGTATCAAGCATATAGTAGCAGCATGGGCATTTGGAATTTGGAAATTAGAAGGTTGAAAGATTTGATATTTAAAATTATAAATTTCATCATCTTGCACTTAAAGCGGATGGTGGGGGAACGGATGATGGGCCCGATAAAGACCCCATGGTTCGGTCGTCTCGGGCCATCATAGTCCCTGGTCTACTTAGTCAGAGGAGGTAGTCGACCCAACCTGACAGAATGATCCTTGTCGGCAGCCATGGGTTGCTTTGTCCAAGGGTACCTTATAAACCTGGGTGGGTATTTGCCTAAGGGGATAAATTTGAATCCAACTTAGTTAACAGAGAGCTTTGTGCCCTATCAATCATATCTTATTGATTCATATCTCAAGGATTTGATGTAATTAAGGAGCGTATTAGTTCTGGCCATAATCGATACTTTGTGATACTATTGACAGCAAAACCACTCGGTTCAGAGGGCCCCGAGTCATAACCGTTTATCCTGCGATGCCATTTAGCGGCAAAACTGTCGGTTAAAGGACACATACCACATTCTTATTGGCAGGAGATTATTTGAGAATGAACCCTAGTGATATTTTCGACTAGGCATTAGCTATATGTGAGCTGAAGTAAATTTTAATTTGTCCACCCGGCAAACTGTTGTGGAAGGTAGATGGATTTTGCTTTAAGTGTTGACATATTTATTTCAATTTTAAATATTTTTTGGCTTTTTGGATTTTGGACTTTGTGGAGTTTTGGATTTTCATGGGTATTTGAGTTGTGTTTTGGAGATATTTGAAATTACCCCTTCGGTTGAGATAAGCATTCAACACGACCATCATCGGGGTGACTTTGAGGTCACTTGAAAATGTTTGATGTTTATGAAAATTTGAGGGCATTTTGAATTATTTAAAATTAACCCATCCGGCTGAGATTTGCATTCAACACGGTCATTGTCTGGGTGTTTTGGGGTCATTTTCATTGAACAAACCTTGTCAACCCTATCAACTTGTCGATAGGGGATTGGTTTTATAGGCTTTGTGCCTTTATTAGTGAATTCATATTATTATAGGCCTTAAAGGTCTAATATGAATGTATTAAAACAAATATACTGGTCCCCTTAACTGTATATTTGTTTGATGGTTCGAACCCTTTTGACTCCTATTTATCCGTATAGAAGGATTATGTTCGAACTTCAATTCACTTGTTAACCCACGTAGCATCCCTAGACGTCATATGTATCCATAACACGCTCGTCGGGGCCCATGCGGGTGTTTGGAGTTTTTTTGTAATTATTTATTGAAAATTGTCGACTCATATTTACCTGCTTAGGAGGATATAGTTTAAATTTATTGACCTGCACAGCATCCCTAGACGTCACGTGTAAACTTATAACACGCTCGTCGGGGCCCATGTGGATTTTGTGATTGCATTTACCCCTTGTGTATCTATGTGTATACAAACTACGGTGCATGTACGAGGGTACTCTTCGATTATTTATAGACGTCTTTTGTCTCATTGCATAGACGTTGCGGATCCGATGGCGTGACGTAGCAGCTTCTGAATAGAGTTTTTCATTGTTTTATACAGGTAGACTGTCGTGCACTATTTATTACTTTCTGCAGGTAGATTGTAGTGCACTAATGAATCTCATATTTTTTTTTACTTGTAGATCTTGTTTTTGCCGAAGGCCTTATGTATATGCTTGTATACGGCACTTTGCATACATGAGAGGCTTCCTACGACGGTTCGTAGGTATTTGGATTCGTTGCATATCATCTATTCTTGCTTGCAGATGACCGGTATATTTGCTCTCCTTTGCATTCTTCTTAACTGTAAAGAGGACCATAACATCCTCTACCTATTGCTTATTAGCACTCGTAGGCCATGGGAGTTTTCTTACATTCATTATCTACCACTGGCTGCCACTAGTAGATATACCATTGTATATGAAGCAATTCTCCAGTTGTTGCTAGTATATTTTTTTGTTCTTCGTATATCGACTTCCTTTGCCTATAACGAGCTTATACATCTACTTGTGGATAACCTGTTGTGAGTATATCTATATTCGTAGACATTCCGCTTCTTTTGTAACACGTCTATTATCACTGGTTGCAAGGGTTGTTACTTCTTCTTGCAAGGATTAGGCAGATGTGGGCTCCGAAAATTCGGCCCCGGCCTCCGCTCGCTTTTCTCTTTTTATTTCGGCGAAGGAGTTTTAACGGAATAAGTTCCGGGGTAAATTTTGGAAGGCAG
>NW_021318726.1:161544-165152 GCF_001605985.2 Dendrobium catenatum
ACCGAGCTTTGAATCGTGCAATAGATCCGTCCGAATTTATTTTTGTTATGTAGGTCCATTTTGAACCAATGATTGATGCGTCTGCTGGAGGTGCAATAAGTTCCCAGGTTCCCTGTTTTTGTAATGCGAAGAATTCTTCTTCCATTGCCTTTCTCCATTCAATATGTTTGCTGGCTTCAGAAAAGGATGTGGGATCAGTATATGTATGTTCTGTGTGTATCAAATTGAGCTTGTTTATTGGCTTAAGTGAGCCGGTCTTCAGGCGAGTGGTCATATGATGTGTTGGCTGAGGAGCAAGAGCCACATTGTGGTCGGGAACACCTTGAGTCGCAGATGGTTCTTGGACAGAGATAATTGGCTGATTATGTCTGTTTGGTTGTGCCGGAAGAGGTTGCAATGTATGAGAAGAGAGGGTCGCCTCCTTAGGTGGAAGAATGGAGGTGGGTTGAAGTAAGGACGGCGGAATGTTAATGTGTATTGGATTTCCTGCAAAGAGTATATTTTTAAAAGGAAACACACTTTCGTTAAATCGAACATGACGAGAAATAACCACCGTTTTATTGTCTGTATTCAGACACCGGTAACCTTTCATAATGTCTGAGTATCCTAAAAAGATACAACGAGCAGAGGTAGGAGTAAGTTTGTTACGCTGTGTCGGAGGGAGTAGAGGGTAGCATTCACAACCAAAATTACGCAGATGTGCGTAAGATGGTGAGATGCCAAACATTCGTTGGAGCGGAGTCAATTTCGCAATGTTGGAGGACGGCAGCCGGTTTATAAGATATGTTGCAGTGAGAGCTGCATCAAGCCAGTATGAATTTGGTAGCCCCGACTGTTGAAGCAGAGTGCGAGTAATGGTGATTATATGACGATGTTTTCTTTCAGCAGTCCCGTTTTGTTCGGGTGTGTAGGGACATGAGGTTTGATGAAGGATACCTGCATTACAAGTAAAGTTACGAAAATCCTTGTTTATAAATTCGCCACCACCATCCGTCCGGATGATTTTGATTTTGCGATCAATCTGACGTTCTATTTGTGTGATGAATTGAATAAACGTTTTCGTTACATCGAATTTAAACATTAGTGGAAATAGCCAAACAAATTTAGAAAAATCATCAACAAAAATTATGTAATACTGAAATCCTTGATTTGAAGCTACGGGCGACGACCCCCAGAGATCAGAATGAACTAATTGTAGCGGGGCAGTGGTTTTACTACTAGAGTTACCAAAAGGTAATTTATGACCTTTACATGATAGACAAGAATTACAGAGAGATTTAGAAACAGAAATTTTAAGAGCTGGATTACTAAAAGAAATAAGCTGCAATGTCCGATTATTCGGATGGCCTAATCAGGAATGCCAGTCTGGTTTGGATGCAGCATCAGCGGACAATGCCTTCATTTCCGGTGCTGACTGTGTAGCAAATTTGTAGAGACCATCCTTACACGGTCCTTGTAGGATAGGTCGATTTGTCATCCGATCCTTAAAAACAAATCCATTGGCATCAAATGTTATAGAAATCGGATTATCTTTTACTAAATTTGAAATGGACAATAAATTGTAGGAAAGAGATGGAATGTGAAGAATTTTTGAAAGAAGTAGCTTACTGGATGGGGTTGGAAGTATGCCCGTTCTAGCATGAGCGATAGGAACGGACCTTCCATCCCCTATTGTTACCGTATCGGAGCCATTGTAGTCATATGCATTGTCAAGATTTCCTATCTTGTTCGTCATATGAGACGAGGCACCTGAGTCGATATACCAATCCGTGGAGGAAGCACCATCCGTGTTGACAAGAAGAGCGGATGATTTGAAAGTTCGTTAAGGGATGTTAAGCCCTATGAACTTAGTTCCAAGCTAACCAAGAGGGGGGGGGTGCATTGTCAAGATTTCCTATCTTGTTCGTCATATGAGACGAGGCACCTGAGTCGATATACCAATCCGTGGATGAAGCACCGTCCGTGTTGACAAGAAGAGCGGATGATTGTTTTGCAGATTGTTGATTTGGTATGTAGTTCGGATTGAGCCGATGCCAGCAAGCATCAGCTTGATGACCTTTCTTCTTGCAAATTTGACATATGATTCCTGTCGATTTGCTTGAGGAAGTTGTCATATGATTTCTGTCGGTCTCAGGAATTTGTCTGCCACGACCGCGACGTCCCCGTCCTCTGTATGTGAACAGAGCTGCTTGAGTATCTGGTGCTTTGGGAAATTTAAGCACCGCAGATTTGAGATGAATCTCCTCGCTTATAAGGAGAGCATAAAGATTGTCTAATGATAGAGACGTTTGCATTGTTCTGATTGACGTCGTGAAGGCCTGATACTCAGCGGGTAGACCGTTAAGGATGTAGATCATCACATCTTCGGGATCTATTGTTGAGCCAGCCGAGGATATTTGATCAACGATCTTTTTGATCTCAGTGAGGTACTGAATCATTGTCATACCCTGCATCGAGATATTATGAAGCTCGTGCTTGAGCTGAATCACAAGATCCTCTCTCTCTCCTCTCTCTCTTTCTCTCCTCAAGGTCTTCTCAGGTCAAGGCAGCAGCCAAATGTCTTAAAAAACGTTTAACAAGAGCTCTTAAATATAAGAGCGTCAAAGAAGATCATTAATTGCAAGTTGCCGACAATATCGTCCAGGACGATCTGGACATCGGCCTGGCCGATCAGTACAAATCAAAGAAGATCGGCCAGAGCATCGCCCTGGAAGCAAAACTGGACGATTAAAAATTGGCTTGATCGTCCTGGCCGATCAATTCAAATCAGAGGAAAATCGTCCTGACAATAACCATGGATACGAGCTGGCCGATATTTATCGTCCTGAAGTAACTTAAGGTTTTTGACTGGTTCGTCCTGGCCGATCCTGCGATCGTTCAGGACGATATGATCGTATCAAACATCCTTAATTAATCCCTTGATTTCCTGATCAATTAAGACATAATTTGGTAATTTCGTCCAGGCCGATCCTTGATTTTCAAAGTTACAAACAACTTTTCCTACCACACCTACTCCCCCTTTTGTCATCACAAAAAGAGGGTCCAAAAACAAATAACGACTAAAAGCAAACAACAGGAAACAAACAACAGAAAACACAGACTAAAAGAACGAGGGATCCTGATCATCAGATGGAGGTGGAGGAGAAGAACTCCCAGAAGTTTGTCGGACGCATTTCCCATCAGCCATAGAGAGGATTAAGCAAAAACACAAGAGGAGAAGGGATGAAGAGTGAAGAAACATGGCTGGAACGGCCTGAATTTAAAGAAACGGCCATATCGTCCAGGACGATATGGTTCAATAATTACGTACAGGCCGATTGGTCAAAAAGGCGGTCCGATGGTCCGTGCCGATCAGATATCGACCAGGCCGATTAGACACATGCGATCGTCCCGAGGAGTCAATCCGGACGACCATTGAAAAAGCAGATTGTCCGGGCCGATTAGGTGTATCGTCTAGGACGATGCACAATAATTGATCGTACCGGCCGAAGTTACAACGTTTAAATGCTTGCCACGTGTATCGTCCAGGACGAACAGTGGATCGGCCCGGCCGATTGTCCAATAATAGATTGTCCGGGGCCGAATTTAAAGATCAAAACGTACTGACA
>NW_021318726.1:169751-312848 GCF_001605985.2 Dendrobium catenatum
TTCACGATTTGTAGTAATGCCATTGGGTAACAAATGCACCCAGCTATATTTATTGATTTGATGAACAATAATTTTTAAACCATTTTTGGACATATTTGTATTGTGTTTTATTGATGACATTTCTAATTTATTCAAGAAATGAAGAAAGCCATCCAGTCCATCCTGCAGGCAGTGTTTGCAAAAAATTAAAGGAAACAAGTTGTATGTCAAATTTTCAAAGTGTAATTTTGGTTGAGCAGTGTAAACCTTCCTGGGGCGTGTGATTATGGAGAAGGAAAATTTCAGTTGATCAAGAATAAATATTCAAGCCAATAGCAGATTGGCCAAGGCCAAGACAGTTTCAGAGGGTCAAGAAGTTTCTTGGACTGCTGGTTATGTATAGGAGGTTTGTAGAGGTTTTCCTGCAAGATTGCTATGCACATCTCAGATTAACTCAAAAAATAGTTAAATTTGAAATGGAGTGATCAGTGTGAACGAGCCATTTCCAGAATTAAAGAATTTGCCTAATGAATGTCCAATCTTGGAACATTTCCATCAGGTTCAAAAAGAAAAAAGGTTTTCAAAAATTTTCTGCGATGCTTCCTTAAGGTACTTGGTTGTGTGCTGATGCAACATGATAGAGTGGTGGCCTAATTCTTCAAGGCAACTGAATAATATCAGAGAAGAATCCCACCAAATCATGATTACAAATTGCAGCTGTACGTTTGCACTCAATGAGACATTACCTATTATGAGGTCAGATGCGAAGTGTTTACAGATCATAAAAGCCTCAAGTACATTTTCAATCAAAAAGAGCTTAATTTGAGCAGACAAGGTGGTTAGAGCTCATTAAGGATTATGACTTGGATATACATTATCATCCTGGAAAGACAAATGTAGTTGCAGATGCACTTAGCAGATAAACACTTGAAAATGCAAATTGGCTAATCACCTAACAGGAGCAGATCATCAGAGATATGGAAAAGTTAGAAATTTTAGTGGTCAATCAAAAAGAGACAAAGGATATGATGTTAAATCAGCTGATGATCCAATCTACATTGAAAGATAGAGTGCTCAACTCATTATCTCAAGATGAAAAATTTCAAGCCATCATACAAAAGGTACAAGCAGGACAATTAGAGAACTTTGTTATTGATGGAGAAAGGTTATTAAAATATAAAGGCAGGATCTGTATTCCAAATGTTGGAAGCTTAAGAAAAGAGATATTGCAGGAAGCTCACCTCTCAACTTATGAAATTCACCCGGGTAGTACAAAGATGTATCAAGAACTCAGAGGTTTGTTTTGGTGGCCAGGGTTAAAGAGAAGTGTTGCAGAATTTGTAGCGAAATATATTCCTTGTCAGATGATTAAAGCAAAACATCAAAAGCCAAGTGGTCAACTGCAACCCTTACCCATACTTGAGTAGAAATGGGAAGACATTGCAATGGATTTTGTAATTGGTTTACCCAGGTCAAGGCAGAGTCGAGATGCAATAAAGGTTATTATTGACAGATTAACCAAATCAGCTCATTTCTTACCAATCAAGCAGACAGATTCAGTAGAGAAGTTGGCAAAATTATATGTTGATGAAATTGTGAGATTGTGCATGGGATTCCAAAATCTATAGTTTCAGACAGAGATGCTCGTTTTACTTCTAAATTGTGGAAGAAAATTCAAGAAGCTTTGGGTACACGGTTGACTTTCAGTACAACATTTGATTCACAAACAGATGGGCAATCAGAAAGAACAATTCAGACTTTGGAAGATTTAATGCGATTATGTGTTTTAGATTTTGAGTTGGCAAAGCTATATGTTGATGAAATTGTGAGATTGCATGGGATTCCAAAATCTATAGTTTCAGACAGAGATGCCCGTTTTACTTCTAAATTGTGGAAGAAAATTCAAGAAGCTTTGGGTACACGATTGACTTTCAGTACAACATTTCATCCACAGACAGATGGACAATTAGAAAGAACAATTCAGACTTTGGAAGATTTAATGGGATTATGTGTTTTAGATTTTGGAGGGAATTGGGAGACTCACATACCGTTGATTGAATTTGCTTACAATAACAGTTTTCAAGCTAGCATTGGAACGGCACCATATGAGGCCCTTTATGGAAGAAAGTGCAGAACACCCTTGTGTTTGGTAGAAACTGGTGAAAGAAAAGTAATTGGAACTGAACTGGTAGATGAGACTACTAGCAAAATCAGATTGATCAGAGACAGATTAAAGGCGGTTCAAGACAGGCAACAGAAATATTATGATGCAAAGCACCGACCAGTTGAATTCGAAATTGGAGAATTTGTTTTCTTAAAAGTTAGCCCAATGAAAGGTGTTCAAAGGTTTGGAAAGGCAGGGAAATTGAGCCCAAGATTCATAGGGTCCCTATGAAATCATTGAAAAGATTGGAAATATGGCATACAGATTGGATCTATCAGTACATATGCAAGGAATTCATATTGTGTTTCATATATCAGTGCTTCGAAAGTATGTCTCAGATGATTCCAAGAGAATCCAGTCCAAATCAATTGACTTGCAGCTTGATTTGAAATATATTGAAGAACCAGAAAGGATATTGGAATATGATGTAAAACAATTGAGGTATAAAACAATTCCTTTTGTGAAGATTTTGTGTAAGCATGGAACAGAAAAAGATGCCACCTGGGAACGAGAAGCTGAAATGAGAAGTCAATATCCTCATCTTCTTAACTAAGGTATGTTTCATTATACTTGATTAATTTCGAGGACGAAATTTGTATAAGGGAGATTGTAATAACCGGTTTGGCTTGTATTAAAGAAATATTGAAAAGAAACGACATATGAAATAGAATAGAAATGTTATGGTAAATGTAAAAGAAAGGAAAAATGATATATATGAATAATTCAGAGTTTACCCCCCTTATGGTACTGGCTGGGGACGCCGTACTCGTGCACGAAAAAGGAAAAGGAAAGGCTATGGAAAAGAGAGAGAGAGAGAGAGAGAGAGAGAGTGCCGAACCTTTCATCATATTATGTATCGGTGGTGACTTCCTCTCGCAGGAAGGGAAAGTTGTTCCAGGAGCGAAGTCGACCAGACACGAAAGGAGCCAAAGGATTGTGCAGTAGGGAGAAAGTCACCCTCACGATCGGTGAGCTCCCTTCGCCGCTTCCGCCAAAATGTCATAATTTTCGATCCATGGGGAAGGGAGAGTCGTGGAAGGAGCCTAGTCGAACAACCATGGAGTAGAGGATCAAGGTGTTGTAACTTCCGACTCGACTGGAAGGGAACACCGTCGGAGGAGCGAAGTCGAATAGCACGAAGGAGCAGAAGAAGTAACGCGAAAGGGAGAAGAAAAGCAAGCCAGGCTCAGGGCCTCATTCCTTCGGGTATTTAACGACTAGCGAGGTAGGGTGAGGGGTCGTGCGAGGTTGTGGGAGAAGGGACGTCGACGTGCAAGCGACGTGCGAGGTCGTGCGACGCCAGGGCAGGTATGGGATTTTATTTTTTCTTTTTTTTTTCTTTTCAACGTTACAGGTCAACAGTCTTGCAGGAAAGGGGAAGGAGCCCATAGGATATTAAATATAAAGGGGTGACTGTCATTTTTGTGTACATATATTTTCAGTGTACATGGAGGTCCAAGTGGAGTATGTACAAAGACTTTTGAAATATGTAAATAAACTTTAAAAAAAGTTATTATAACTTTGTATTTTTTTTATTATATTTGAAATTTAATTGAGGTATATTACATGTTTTCTATTGTTATGTATAAAGCTTGATATGTTAGGAGAGTCTAAATAAAGTACTTTTTACTCATCTGATTTTGAAAGATATAGTTCAGAATGTGTGTTAGTATAAAGGAGCCTGTTTAGATTTTTCTTATTTGTTATACTCCAAGTTGACTATAAGGATGGTCAAAATCGGGTGTGATATATATAAAATAATGACAAAATAAATGATGAAAATTTTATGAACAACTTTATTTAATGCACAACCTTTAAAGGTTGGAACAAAAACTCAAAGTTATAATACAAGAAATCCCAACTTGGTAATCCAACCTTGTTTCTAGCACAAATAAATTTATGATTTTCTATCCAAGTCTGTTGCCTCCAATTGTAGTAGCATAATAGTCTTCTTAAGCTAGCTACCCCCTTGGCATACACGACTAGATTATTGTAACACCCCATAATACCCCTTTACAATATTATAAAGTGCTACACACACAAACAACATTTTTCATTTGTTGTGAATAAAACATCCAACAATCTTACTTTTAATACATAAACAAAACATCTAATAGAGATTCAATTACATAAACAAATAATTACATAGCCACTAATATATTCTCGAAGTAATTTTTCACTGAACTGTCTACATACCTCAAATGTAAACTTATATACATAGTTAAATACTAGCATATAAATGAAATAACTTGTTGCAACTTATTATGTGTCGATCTTTTCCTTTCCTTTTTTCTGTAATAATAGTTAGTAAAAAATAAATGATGAGCTATTAGGCTCAATAAGTTATGCAAATTTAAATAACAATTAATTTGCATAATTATAAAGTTCATAACATTGAAAGATATAAATAAAGCAAATTTGACATTAATAATAAAATATCATAACATCACATTTAACATTAACATTTACTTCCTCTGAAGTTTATATTGAATATTAATTTTAGTCTTTAAAAGATTTGACTACATATTCATAAAAATATTTAATGGAGCTCATGTAAACCTGGTATTATCGCTATTGAATTACATAGAGGTTCATTTTGTATCTTTAGGGATCCCTTTTGTCCCACCTGCTAAGCAGGTATCATATTTATGGAGTCCCTTTTATCCAACTTATAATGCAGGGTCATGCATGAGGACCTTTTTACCCCATATGCAATTATAAATTATACATTATTTTATAGCCAACTTTTTTTTCTTAAATTGATATTCACTCCAGTTTGCATATTCTTAATTCGTATTTGTAATGTTGCATGCTTTCATAAAATTTTTTATGTGGTACTATTTATATAAAGAAACTGTGTCATATGTTAAGAATGGAGCTTCTTTTCAAGATATTTCCAACTAGTAAAATCTTTAATTAAACATAATAACTCTTATTTAAAACTCTCATGATTCAAACATATAAGAGGTCATTCATATATGGAACCTAGGCTATAAACATCCTTTAACAAGAAAATTAATTTTAATGCATATCTCCTTTTAATTCAATCAATTACAAGTATATATGTATAACATTTATAACAATTGTCTTTTAAATTTAATTTGCATTACTTTCAAAATTGAAGATTCTTCTCTTCGATGCCTCCACTTTACACTCTTCTCCTTTTGTAAATAATCTACACAAATTATTTCTAACTCTCTCTAGTTTCCATAATTTATTATTCACATAAATTTGCATAAAATTCATTTATACTAACACCAAAATTTTAGCTTGTATCCTCCCCTCTACATATATCTGAAGAATCCTCGTTTAAACTTTCTCTCTTAATCATCCTTTACTGAAATAATTCCTCTTTAATCTACCATTAAATCTTCTTTCACTGATTCCTCAATTAGTTTGAATACTTACATCAAACTGCACAGTCAAATTCTCCTGCATTGCTCTAAACCGATCCTCCCTTCAGTGTAGTGTTCCAATTTCCCAGGAATTCCCTTTGTCGCCTCTTGCTACAGGGATTTCTGCGCATTCTTCTACATGCACTGTGCCGAATTCTAACAAAATTTCCTCTGCTTGCTTGCAGGACTACTCTGGCTTAGGAATTCCATACAGAGGAAATTGCTTACATGAATTCTTTTCTAAAAAGAGAATTCTTAATATTCACTGTGATGTGAAATCAAACCAAATATTAAGAGGAATTCTTCACACTGCTATAGCCTCCATACTTCTCCAACCGTCTGCCTTGCTTGCATGAAAAAGAAATGGAAAATGAATTGATAAGAGGCCCACTAAGTGCTATCATACATTCACCTCCAAAGGAAACATCTCTTTAAGCATAAATGAATAATCAATTTCATTTAATAGTTTATAGTTTACTTAATAAGAATACTAAATTCACTAAATAGTTTACTTAACAGTAATTCCCTAAATTCACTATATTCACTTGATAGTAATTGACTGTTAAATAATTATAAATTTATTTAAGAGTGTATTATAAATAAAAATATTAATTAAACTTATTAAACTTTAAAAGAATTGACTATTTTACATTACCTGTTATTGTGAAACCCTTTAAGTAAAAGAAGCTAAACTCTTAAACATCGAGGCGTTTTTTGGTGTAATAGTTGGACTTTCATTAAAAAATTCTACAGTTAATCGTGCTTATCCTGGAATAATTCTGGGATGTGTGATCTACTGGGAAGTTACACCAACTAGACAAAATTATGAGGCTCTTTGGCCAAGGAGGGCAATATATAGATAGTTAAGAGTTTGAGTTGTTACAAAAATGGTATCAGAGCAATTCATAAGCCGGAAGATGAGAACTAGGTGTCATACCAGATAAAGGGCTACGCCATGGGGCCACCTCTTGAACCCTGTATGAAACAAAGTGCTATATGATGGGAGCTACCATTTGAACTTGTAGGGCCACCTCTAGAATCCTATATACATGGTAGATGATTCTGAGATAAAGATGCTGACGAGGAATGTCAGTTACTTAAGTGGGGGAGATTTTGAAATCCCTTAAGTAAAAGAAACTAAACTCTTAAGCATCGAGGCGCATTTTGGTGTATTGGTTGAAATTTCATTAATAAACCCCACAGTTAAGTGTGTTCATCCCGGAGCAATTCTGGGATGGATGACCTTCTCGAAAGTTACACTAAAATGATAGAATTGTGAGCCTCTTAGGCCAAAGTGGACAATATCTCGATAGTTAACAGTTTGGGTTGTTACAATTACCTTACAGGTGGGGCAACTAGATTGAATAGTTTAGGCGCACTTGAGCTGTAGGTGCAATCAACAACTGATAGAGAAGGCTAAGGTTCTTGGTAAAGCAACCTTGACAAAGTATGACCCCACTATGATTTCCTCTCCCCTCACCTCTCTTAAACTAAGGAATCCTCCCTGAATTCTCAAGATAACCTGATATCAAAACTCCCACAAAATTCTCCTACCTAATATAGCATCAGCGTTTAGATGCAAACATCTAGTAACTCCTAAGCTACTAATTATTAAACTACCCCTCATAATAAAATAAGAAAAAGAAAGATCTAAATGAAAATTTTAAATTACAAAATAGGAGTACCTATCAAATTAATCATGTCATGCTCCCTAGGTAGGAGAAGACTCTTCCTCGATGTCTAGTTTTCCTTTACTTTCAAAATAGGGTGCAAGGTCAATTACGTTGAAGGTGGTCCAAATATTCATATCACCGAATAAGTTAATTTTATAGGCATTCTCCCCCATATGCTAATAATCCTAAATGGTTTGTCATCCTTAGTCTTAACAAAAGGATTGAGAGGAATCAATTATTTCATAAATGAATCCATATCTTGTCGCCTTTTTTGAAGGAAATTGAGGTGCAAAACTTATTAGCTTGCTTCTAATGTTGTGCCTTTGTCTTCTTAATCATTTATGTGACTTAATGATGCATTTTTGTACTTGTGGCTACTATTTTTATGTGCTTATCATAGTTATTTCTTTATAATCAAATGTGTGCTCTATCATATGTAGCTAACGTATGAAGTCATCAGGATTTAACCCACCCTGAAAATTCTAAATATTGACTGTAACCCTAAAATCTTGTAACTTCTTATCAGTTATCTTCTTGGGTAAAGTTCATACTCATCAGATGATTCATAGAATGCTTGATAGAAAGGGTTTTCCATCTTGCAATCTACATAATTATCATCCAAAAGGAATGACTTTGAGTCACACTTATGCATTTTGTATTCCTTTAATTTAAGTTGTAGTTGCTGGATTTCATGACGAATATCTTCCATAGTTACCACTTCGGTTTGTTGGGGTTTAGTTCTCCTAGGTGGCATCCTAAACCTAGGGCTCTGATATCAAATATTGATACCAATATAATGATAAAATAAAGGACAAATCTTATTCACAACATTAAAGAATGCACAAATTTGAAAGTTTAGAACCTCAAAGTTGTCACGATCCTGCTCAAATACTCAAACTAAGGAGGCGGGAATTGACAATCGGACAGTTAAGACAATTACCACTCTTAGTTATAATAATAAAATTTAACATTTCATAAACATTGAAGAGCCATTAATAAAAAATTTCACAAATATTTAACATTTGCATAAATCATAATTAACCTGCTTTCATTTGTATGCCTTCTTCTGTAGACGTATTCTTTTTTTTCTTTTAGCAATTTCTATTTCTCTAGAAGCTTACTTGAAAGTTTAGCATTAAATATAATCAAAGTAAATATAGAGCTTTACTAAAACTTTTTAAAATTTACTTACATAACCAAAAGTCTATATAGCTATGTGGGCTCCAAAAATTCGGCCCCGGCCTCCGCCTGCTGCTGTTTGCTTTTTCTTTTCGGCGAGAGAGTTTTAATGGATTTAAGTTTTGAGGTAAAATTTGGAAGGCAGATGGGTTTGTAGATAAGACACTACCCAGAGATTTTGCCCTTATTTTGTTAGGACTTTATGATATGAGTTCTGGTTTCCTGTAGGCGCAAGCCCCTATAGTTAATTACCACTCCGGATAACGAGACAGAACTTTCGATTAAGGCTAGTCGTCAATAATCAGATACGTTGTATCCATAGATATATAGTATCAGGCGCATAGTAGCAGCATGGGCTTTTGGATTTGAATAGTTTAGATATTTGGAAATTTGAAGGGTTGAAAGGTTTGATATTTAAAATTAGAAATTTCATCATCTTACACTTAAAGCGGATGGTGGGGGAATGCATGATAGACCCGATCAAGATCCCATGGTTCCGTCGTCCCAGACCATCGTGATCCCTGGTCTACTTAGTCAGAGGACATAGTCGACCCAACCTGACAGAAGGATCCTTGTTAATAGCCATGGGTTGCTTCGTCCAAGGGTGCCTTATAGACTTGGGGTGAATATTTGTTAAGGGGACAAATTTGAATCCACCTTAGCTAACAGAGAGCTTTGTGCCCTATCGATCATATCCTATTGATTCATATCTCAAGGATTTGATGCCACTAAAGAGTGTATTGGCTCTGGCCATAACCGGTATTTTGTGGTGCCATTTGACAGCAAAACCAGTCGGTTCAGAGGGCACTGGGTCATTACCGTTTATCCTGCGGTGCCATTTGGCGTTAAAACTGCCGATCAGATGATACATACCACGTCCTTATTGGCAGGAGATTGTTTGAGAATGGATCATAGTGATATTTTCGACTAGGCATTAGCTCTTTGTGAGTTGAAGTTATGTTTGAATTTATTCAGATCAGCAAACTGTTGCGGAGGATGAATGGATTTTGTTTTAAGTATTGGATGATTAATTTAAATTTTAAATATTTTTGAATTATGGGATTTTTGGATTTTTGTAGGTATTTGGGATTACATTTGAAAATATTTGTGAACTGCTCCTATTGAGATAAACATTCAACACGGCCATCATCAGGCTGTTTGGAGGCATTTTCATTTGTAGCTTGAACCTTATCGATTCTGTCTGGCTATCGATAGAGGATCGGGTTTCGTAGGTTGTATGCCTTTGTTAGTGAATTCTATTGATTTTAGGCTTTGAAGACCTAATATGAATATATTAAAATTAAATATATCGGTCACCACCACTGTATATTTATTTGATGGTTCGAACCTTGTCGACTCCTACTGACCCGCATAGAAGGATTGGGTTTGAACTTGATATTCACTTATTGACCCACGCAGCATCCCTAGACATCACGTGTGTAACCATAATACGCTCGCCGGGGCCCATGAGTGTGTTTGGGGACATTTTATAGTTATTTGTTGAATCTTATTGACTCCTATCTAACCGCATAGAAGGATCAGGTTCAAATTTAATAACCCGTGTAGCATCCCTAGTCGTCACGTGTGTACCAATAACACGCTCGTCGGTGCCCATGCGGATGTTATAATTGTACTTACCCCTTGTGTACCTATGTGCATGGTTTAAAATTGCGCAATATGAGGCTCGCCTTTGCGCAATTCTAGTAAAAAATGCCTCAATGCTTATGCCTCGAGTTTTTTTTATGAGGCTTGCGCCTCAACTTGGTTGAGGTCCGCCTCGCCTCACTGGCATGAGGCTTACGTCTCACGCTATATATATTAAAACTTATATAAATCTTGAAGTAAATGCCCGACATTAAATTCTATAGGTGAGAAGGGGAGAGAGCAGATCATCATAATGATGATTCAAATGAATAACCCCTTAGTGATGACAGTGTTGATGACTTATGAGTTCTTATGTGATATGTCATTGCAATTTATTTTTGGAAATTGGAATTATATGTTTAATGAAAAGAATACTAGATTTTGGAAAGATAGAATTTTTAGTTGAACTATATTTCATGTTGTCTTATTTTGGGATATTTTGATTTCACTTCATATATTATGCTTTTTATGTTTTATATTATTCACTCATTAGTATATAAAAAATTTATCATTTTATGTTTACGCAATCTTTTGATTTTGAGGCTTACGCCTCAAAACGCCTTGAGGCTTACGCCTCGCCTTACGAATGAAAAACGCCTCAATACCCGATCACGCAATTTTAAACATTGCCTATGTGTATACAAACTACGGTGAATGTGCGGGGGCGTTCTGGGAATATTTGTAAAATGCCTTCTGTCTGCTTGCATGAATGTTGCGGATCCGGTGGCGTGGCGTAGCAGCTTGTTGATTGATCTTTTTGCTGCTTTGTACAGGTAGACTGTCGTGCACTACTCATTGTTTTCTGCAGGTGGATTGTAGTGCACTAACGAATCTCCTGCTTTTGCATACAGGTGAATTGTAGCGTTATCACCTGATTGTAATGAGATAACTCATTGCTCTGATGTAAAACTCCATTTTCTCATTCACCGGGAGGTTCTTCTTGAATTTCATGATTGTTTCCTCATACTAACAGTTTGTTGCTTTCATTGCAAATCGAATCTTTCTGGATGTAAGGAATCAATCCCTTTTGACTGAGCTCAGGTGACTGTTGATTATGATATGGTTTAGCATCCACTGTATATCATTCATCGTCACCTTTGATCAGACTTCTATATGAAAGAAATTTCTCCTATGCTTATTTATAGATATCTTTGCTTGTATGTGATGAGTTTCCTTCATTACAATTCTTCTTGTGTTTGCTTGTAAGTAGCATGGTGCTTGCATGGCAGATGTTCTCCAACAAATCAAAAATGCTTGCACTCGATGAAGCTCGGCCACCTCTCGCTTGCAAGGAATCGACGTATTGGATATTTGTTAGATCTTTCATAAGGGTTTGTAGGTATTCTCATTTGTCGCATATGGTCTGCTCTTATCAATAGAAGACCAATTTATTCACCCGGTACTATATGTTTATTGGACTTTCATTTGCTATAGTCCTACAGCATATCTATCATTGTTGTTTGAAAGTAGACTTTTATATACTCTTTTGTATATTAGTCTACCTTGATAGTAGAGAGACTACTTGTATGCCTTCCTTACTTTGCTTGTGATCCTGCCATGTCCTTTGTACATACTTGTCAACAAAACATCATGATCATCACATGCTTCTCTTTACCCCTCCTTTAAATAGTTAATTGAACATGTTATTGATCATGTGTCTTCCATAAGTGAACTTTCAATTCCCCACTTATGAGATTCCATTTATTTTTCCGTATATTGATACTGATTGTTATTGCATTCATCATGTTAATCATAAGCATGTTGCGCATCCCACCACTATATGTATCAACTTCCTTTATTTGCAAGGGGATGATCGTATTTGGCCACATGATTGATATACGCATCAATCATCATCATCTTTATACTATTCATAAGATGTTCTTTTAGATGCTTTTGAACGATCATGCCTTTGGCATCTTCATTTAAACCTTGTATTTGTTGAGTTAAGGCTAAGTGCCTTATTGTTTTGAGTTCAATTCCTTGTAGTCACAAGTTTGTTTACTTGTTCAAATGATCACATTCAGTTTGAACCTTTAGTATTCAAGTTTGATCATTTAAACTCAAGTGCATATCAATGTTATTTCTCATTCGATCTTTGCTTGCAAATATGCTTCAAGTTATGTTGAATTCTATAAGTCTTCTATTTGATTGTTGATGCTTGTTTGAACAATTCAAAGTCTGGCTCAACTCAGATGCTTCATTTAGATCCAAGTTCTTTAGAGTTCATGTTCTTTGGTTCAAGCTCAAGCTTCTGAGTTTAGTTCTAATTCAATGTGCAATGTCAAATTGAAGTTAGAACTTCTCACATCAAATTCATTTGAGTTCAACTTGAGTTCTTTATGTAGCTCAAATCAGATCCCTTACTGTCTTGTAGAATTCAAGTATAGTTCAAGTTTTGCTCCAAGTTTGAGTTCAAATGGTTCAAATTATGGCTCTCTTGAGTCAAATGAGATTCAAATATAAGCCTTATTGTAGTTCAAGCTCTAAGTCCACAAATAATCTTGTCAAGTTCAATCCAAGTCAAAGTTCTTTGTATATGTTCTTTTGAATTTAATTCCAAGTTTAAGTTAATGTCATTTGGTTCAAATCAAGATCAATTCATCATCCTCCATTGTACGAGTTCCCTGTGGTCCAACTCAAGTTTTTGCTTGAGTTCAAACATGTTCAAGTCCAAATCAAATTTGAGTCCTTGTTGAATTTCAAATTAGAGTTCATGTGTGAGTCCAAGTTAATTTTTTTGTTCTAGTCCTTATCATTTTCGGACAAAAATTTGGCAGCCTCCCGACGTCTCCCCTGTTTAGGGAAAAACCAAGAGGAAGCCTTCCCCTCGACGCTACGTGAGCACTTCAGGTAGGTGTCAAAAGACACCATAGTTGCATTTTTTTTAAATCCCTGCCCGCTAAATAAGCATTTCAGGGTTTCGAGCACATTTTGAAAAGAGCACAAATTCCATGCTTATGTGCATATTCGTCGCGGGGAACGCTTTGCGGAAGTTTCGTAAACCCTAAATACTGTATAACGTTCTATGTACAGTGAAGATAATCGGCCAAAAGTTTATATACCCGCATCTTTTAAAGTTTTCCCGCCTGTTTAAACGAAAAAGAAACGTCAAATATCCAAAAAACCGCGGGTTTGGGTCGGGTCGTCGGGCTGCTACGTGGCATAAAATTAATGGTGGCCGAACCTATAAAACCATTCGGTCAGAGGACGTAATAATTGTTCTGGAAGAGGAGGGCGACGGGATGAATCCGGCTTTGGCTAGGTAGGGAGAACTTATTTCTTCCTCTCTCTCTCTCTATATATCTCTCTCTCTCTCTCACTCTCTCTCTCTCTCTCTCTCTCTCTCTCTGGATCGGAACTAAGAGGTCGGGCAAGGCAGAGTTCGGATGTGGGAAGAGGAATCTGGAAGGAGAAGCAGGTCAGGTAGGTTGCTTGGGTTTGGCTCAGGTTCTAGGACAAGAAGAAAGTCTCAGCTCTGTGAAAGGGATCGTAGAAGCTCGCGAAAGGGAGGAGTTCGGGGGTTTGAGGGCTTCGTTCGCGTGGAGGAACCGACCCCGGAGGCCTCATCTGCTTGGGTATTTAACGACATACGTGGATTCTTGATCTAGATAGATCGCAGGATACTCAGACTATTTCGGCGTCGTTTGCAGAGATAGGGCTGTAGCAAGCCGCAATTTTTGTAGGATTTGCGCTTATTTTTTGGATTTTGGCCGAGGACTGTAAGCATTTTTATTTTCAATTTTTTTTTGCTTATCTGGTAGAGGTCAACAAGCTATCATTCAGATCTCCTTTAAGATCTCTTTATACACCCAAAACATATTTATACCAAAAAGAATGATCACTTATTTCTTCGCCTAGTGTTCTACGGGCTCATTTCCCTTACCTGCAGTATAACCACTGCTAAGGAGTTAGGCTCAATGAAATACACAAATAATGTATTAAAAAATAGTAATAACATGGTGAATAATTATTGGAAAGATATTAGAATTCTATGCTGGTCATAAGAAATACAATACATTTTGACAAGTCTTATGATGATTAGTCTTTTGCACTCTTTCAATTTTTCAGTTCAAGGTGGTATTCAGATTCCGAACTTTTAGAATTAAAACTACTCTCTCATTTAAGGTTGGGTCTAAATTCCCACTTTTAGAATTGAGAGTGTAGACTTACCTCTTCAGGTCTTTTGCCTTTACTTGTGCGAGCCTATTCCCCATATATGACTTGTTTTACTTTCTCAATAGCAATCCTTTTTTAACATCCATTTAACCATTATGACATATGCTATTTATAAACATATTCGTACATGTTCATACAAGAGTAAACTGAAGAACACTGAAATAAATGTCATCATATACATAGTAGTTATGAATTGCATTGAAATAAAGTTTATACTAATCTCTATAACATAGTTTGGCTATCTCATCTCTCTTGGAATTTATTCTTCTAGGTCATGTTTTCTTCTCATTTTATACACAACCTCAATTGAATTCCTCGTTCAACCCAAATTCTTTCCTATTTTCCTCCTTAATCTCCTCCTTTTCTTTTCTTTTCCAGCTGAATTCATCAACTAGTAACATTTAGCATTTAGAAACTGCTTTATTCCAGAAATTCTTACTGAATTACTGAATTAATTTGAGCACATACACACTAGTTTCAGCAACTACAACAACATACAACATACAACATTTAATTTCAACAACTATATAACAACATACAACACATACACACTCTGCTGTCTTACCAATTTCCAGCAACATATTGCAGAAATCCGCTCCACATAGCAGCCCGCCTCCTTCAATTCCCCGCTATTCTATAGTCTGCACGGCATCTACCTCTCATGCGTGAATGGAGAGGGGAGAAATGAACAAAGATTTAATGCTTCAGGATTTGTCTTAATATAATATTATGCACTAAGGCTCCACTAGAAGCCTTATATCATCTCCCAGCCACAGGATTTAATCCATCCGTTGCTTGTGCATTTAAGTGATTTAGCTGCAGTAATAATATTATTATAAAATTTATAGTGGTTGTTGACTGTTAAGTGTCTTAATATAATATTATAACTAGTGTAAAGTGGCTGCTAAAGTGACTATAAAGTGGTTGTTATTTAACTTAGTTTAACGTAGCTGTCAGAAACTTAATAATTATGCATATATTAGATGTCGAAATGCACAGAATTACATGTATAGAAGAAGTATATGCTTACATTTATTTTGAACATTTTGGATATTACAGGAAGCTCCTTCGACTTGTACTTCGCTTTGAAATAAAAGGTTGTCGAGTCTTTCTCCTTTGATCTGTTGCGGGCTCTTCTACTCGCCTCAACCAGGTCCCTTAGCAGCAGGTTGGGCCCACCGGCCCCTCACACGAAGGTTGCTGCCTCCACAAAGTTCCAAACTATCATCTTATAAGACCTTCCAATAGTTCCTTGTAGTTGTGTTCCTCCTTCCAATGCTATTGTGAGAGGAAGGAGGTGACCTAGGGCCACCTCCCACCATTAGAGTGCTTCTCAATCTAGAAATCAAGAGAGAGGAGTGGTAAGAAATGAAAAAACCTAACTGATTTAGATAACCATTCAAGACTAGAAGATTTAAATAAGTTAAATGAAAAAGAAAGTGCCATGATTTCTTGTTTTTCTTAGACCAAGGAGAGGTAGAATACATATTCGCTTTTTCCTCAAGAAAGTGCATGCATATAATTATCAAAACCAATCTTTTGTTTAACATTTTTAATTATTATAATAAACTAGCAATTCTGGTGCTCGGGACACTACATGCTTATCCATGAATACTATTCTTACATCTGATATGCTCAAATTTTTTTCTCTATTTGGAAAATTTTGTTAATTTTCCATTGGACTTGACATGTTTGACAATTGTTTGGATTAATTATTTCATCGTTTACAGGGTCTGCTAAAAGAGGGAAAAGATGGGATTAAACATTGGGCCTATGGTGGTGACTTTGGTGATTTCCCAAATGACTTGAACTTCTGTCTGAATGGCCTTACATGGCCAGATCGGACACCTCATCCTGCTTTACATGGTAAATCCTGGCCAACCTGCATTCTGAGATTCTGAATCATTCCAATATTTGCTTTTGTTGTACAGGCATGTTCTTTTAATGTTTCCACAGATAGGTAGATATGCATGTAGTTGATACATGCTATGGATAGCCCTGCTTATTATTAATATTGTGTGTTTCAGAAGTAAAGTATGTGTATCAACCCATAAAAGTTTCTTTAACTGACAGCAAAATCAAGGTATTATTTAAATCTGTTCAAAAGTTGACATTAATTTAATTATTAGCAACTAATTTTTTTACTTTATGTTGTAGATAGTAAATGCTCAATTTTTTGAAACAACAAATGCTTTAGAGTTTAGTTGGAGCCTTCTAGGGGATGGATGCATCCTTGGATCTGGGATACTTGAACTCCCAATAATATTGCCCCAGAGTAGTTATGAAATTGAAATTGAATCATCTCCATGGTATTCTCTATGGAATTCATGTTCAGCAGCAGAGACCTTCTTGACAATAATTGCGAAACTTGAACAATCCACACGTTGGGCAAACGAAGGACATGTTCTTGCTTCTAGTCAACTTCGTCTGCCTTCTAGAAGGAAGCTTGGCCCCCATGTATGCTTTCTTCCATACCTATTTTTTCATGGAGAAAATGGGATGTTTGCTTTGTAACAAATTGTTATCTTCCAGGCTATAAGCTTCACTGAAAAGGCTTTTTTACTTCTCGAACATGCTGATGACATCATAACAATTAAAAAGGATGGCAATTTCTGTATCAAATTCAATACTCGGACAGGAACAATTGAGAGATGGGAGGTAGAATTTCATTTATTTCTTCTCTGAATAAAATATTCTACTTAACCAACATAATCCTATGCGCATTTTGTCATCTTATACTATTTTTTCTCCATCTATAATGCATCTCTCCTACTTTCCCAATTATCTTCACATTTGCCTGCTTTTATTTTTTTGGCTGCATATATTGAACATTAATCCGTTGATGTTATTAAGACAGTTAAATACAATGTAAATTGTTTTCACATTTACTTCTTGTCAACCTATACCGGGCTGACACGTGTATCACACTACTCACTCTATTTGTATTTATAGCATCACTGTAGGCTCAAATGGATATACGAAATAATATTTCTTTCTTCTCTACTGTTCATCTTCTTCTTCTTGCATCTCATCTTCTTGGGTAGATGAGTTTCTACATGGTATCAGACGGGTGCCGATTCTGACGAACGGCCATGACAAATCAATCCTTCGTGTCGTCTTCTTCCCGAACGACATCAGAAGTTGTGAAAGCAACTCCGACAATCTCACCGTCGCTCAAATTCGTAATCCCTAACCTCAAACTACTGGTTCCTCACGCTCTTACCCCAGAAAATTTTCCTATCTGGAGTACCCAAATTGCCAAACTATTCAAGGCGAACGGGTTTGTAGAGTTTCTTGAGCCGACAACAGCTGACGAAAATGTTGATCCCAATCAAGATACTCAAGAACGGGCTGCCCTGGACCAAAATCTTGCCACGGCAATATGTTCCACGATATCTCCGGCAGTTTTACCGTATGTGATTCATCTTGAATCCACCTCTGTTATATGGAGCACGCTTCACACTCGGTTCCAGTCGTCAAACCGTTCTAAAGTAATTCAGCTCAAGCACGAGCTTCATAATATCTCGATGCAGGGTATGACAATGATTCAGTACCTCACTGAGATCAAAAAGATCGTTGATCAAATATCCTCGGCTGGCTCAACAATAGATCCCGAAGATGTGATGATCTACATCCTTAACGGTCTACCCGCTGAGTATCAGGCCTTCACGACGTCAATCAGAACAATGCAAACGTTTCTATCATTAGACAATCTTTATGCTCTCCTTATAAGCGAGGAGATTCATCTCAAATCTGCGGCGCTTAAATTTCCCAAAGCGCCAGATACTCAAGCAGCTCTGTTCACATACAGAGGACGCGGACGTCGTGGTCGCGGCAGACAAATTCCTGAGACCGACAGAAATCATATGACAACTTCCTCAAGCAAATCGACATGAATCATATGTCAAATTTGCAAGAAGAAAGGTCATCAACATGATGCTTGCTGGCATCGGCTCAATCCGAACTACATACCAAATCAACAATCTGCAAAACAATCATGTTGCAAATCTATTTTTTATGGCTTATGTTTTGATGATTGACAAACACTATGTCTCTTGGACTACTTGTTGCTTCTAACTTTTCAGGAATCAGAGATCAGACGATCAAGAAGGAGCCAAGTTCAGGATTGCGTAGGTTTAGGGTTGAGTCAGTCTGTACTTTTGATTTTCACCTTTTGAGTCTACTTGCAATGGTCAAAGAGACTGATGCTAAGTAACCCTACACACACACACTTGAGGGGTTTAGAATTTCTGTTTTTGCCCACATCGGCCCGGCCGATATTTATATCGTCTGGGACGATCAGCTTAAAACAGAAGTCTAAGTGAGGATTCTTAATTAAGGCAGCCGTCATTAACATATCGGCCTGGACGATACGTGTATCGGCCAGGACGATAAGCTCAAAATAGAAAGAAGTAGCCGCCATAGACAGTTAAGGTATACTGTATTTTTAAATTATCGGCCAGGACGATCCAAGGATCGGCCTGAACGAAATTACCAAATTATGCCTTAATTGATCAGGAAATCAAGGGAGTAATTAAGGATGATTGATACAATCATATCGTCCTGGACGATCGCAGGATCGGCCAGGACACCATTACTCGCACTCTGCTTCAGCAGTCGGGGCTACCAAATTCATACTGGCTTGATGCAGCTCTCACTGCAACATATCTTATAAACCGGCTGTCGTCCTCCAACATTGCGAAATTGACTCCGCTCCAACGAATGTTTAGCATCTCACCATCTTACGCACATCTGCGTAATTTTGGTTGTGAATGCTACCCTCTACTCCCTCCGACACAGCGTAACAAACTTACTCCTACCTCTGCTCGTTGTATCTTTTTAGGATACTCAGACACTATGAAAGGTTACCGGTGTCTGAATACAGACAATAAAACGGTGGTTATTTCTCGTCATGTTCGATTTAACGAAAGTGTGTTTCCTTTTAAAAATATACTCTATGCAGGAAATCCAATACACATTAACATTTCGCCGTCCTTACTTCAACCCACCTCCATTCTTCCACCTAAGGAGGCGACCCTCTCTTCTCATACATTGCAGCCTCTTCCGGCACAACCAAACAGACATAATCAGCCAATTATCTCTGTCCAAGAACCATCTGCGACTCAAGGTGTTCCCGACCACAATGCGGCTCTTGCTCCTCAGCCAACACATCATATGACCACTCGCCTGAAGACCGGCTCACTTAAGCCAATAAACAAGCTCAATTTGATACACACAGAACATACATATACTGATCCCACATCCTTTTCTGAAGCCAGCAAACATATTGAATGGAGAAAGGCAATGGAAGAAGAATTCTTCGCTTTACAAAAACAGGGAACCTGGGAACTTATTGCACCTCCAACAGACGCATCAATCATTGGTTCAAAATGGACCTACCAAAAAAAATCAATTCGGACGGATCTATTGCACGATTCAAAGCTCGGTTGGTTGCACAAGGAAATCAACAAGCATACGGTTTGGACTATAGAGATACCTTTAGTCCGGTAGCTAAGCTACCAACTATTAGAATTTTATTTACCATTGCATTATTTCACAAATGGGCGGTTCACCAATTAGACGTAGCAAATGCTTTTTTACATTGCGAGATCAATGAAACCGTATATATGAAACAGCCGAAAGGCTTTGAAGATTCTACCTACCCAAATCACGTCTGTCGTCTACGCAAAGCTATCTACGGGTTAAGGCAGGCACCGCGCCAGTGGTACACCACATTTACAACTTATCTTCTAAAGCTCGGCTTCACTCACAGTCAAGCGGATCCATCACTGCTTCTTCTCCATCGGAATCACATTCAAATTTATCTGTTAGTCTACGTTGATGATATACTAATAACATGTAATGACAATAAGCTTATGATAGCGCTCGTCAATCAACTAAAATCTCAATTCACCATGAAGGATCTCGGAACAGCTCATCAATTCCTTGGACTCAAAATCGATACTCACTCAGATAAGTATTTCATGTCTCAATATGTTTATGCTCAATCCATTATAAACATTGCCGAATTGCAGAAATGCAATTCGGTAGCTAATCCATGCGCAAATAAAATGCCAGTTATTTCATCAGACGCTACACCCTGCTTTACTCAAACGGTCTAACGTCAAATAATTGGATCCCTTCAATACTTGACATTAACGCGTCCCGACATCGCATACGCTGTTAATATGCTCTCTCAGCACATGCATAACCCGGAGATTCATCATACTGTCCTGCTAAAGAAATTAATCAGATATATCAAAGGCACAATTGGATTCGGTCTACCAATTACGCGATCAAATCTTCTTCTTCGCACGTTCTCTGACGCCGATTGGGCTTCGGATCCTCTCACTCGCAAGTCGACTTCAGGTTTCTGTACGTTTCTTGGAGACACATTAGTTTCATGTACAGTAAAGAAACAGCCAACAGTTTCGAGGTCCTTAACAGAATCCGAATATAGAGCCTTGGCATTTGCCACTGCAGACACAATTTGGATAAAACGACTACCGGCAGGCTTCCGCATTGTTCATAATTCTCCGGTGGATATCTTCTGTGATAATACATCCACGATAGCTCTGGCGAACAATCCCGTATTTCACGCAAGATCTAAGCATATAGAGATTGATCAACGCTTTGTTAGAGATCACATTCAAATGGGCACAATTCGACTGATGCCGATCAGCACTGTGGATCAAGTCGCTGATATACTCACCAAACCGCTGGCGACTACCAGATTTCAGCTCTTAAGATCCAAACTAACCATCGGGCAAGATGGTTAGCTTGAGGGGGAATATTAAGACAGTTAAATACAATGTAAATTGTTTTCACATTTACTTCTTGTCAACCTATACCGGGCTGACACGTGTACCACACTACTCACTTTATTTGTATTTATAGCATCACTGTAGGCTCAAATGGATATACGAAATAATATTTCTTTCTTCTCTACTGTTCATCTTCTTCTTCTTGCATCTCATCTTCTTGGGTAGATGAGTTTCTACAGATGTTATTTGTATGGCTGCATATATTGAACTTTTTTTCCTCTAGTTTATGTTGAATTCCTTTTTGTTACATTTGCGGGGTCTTTTTACTCAATTGTTGGGAAAAACTCGTGTGATTCATGGTATTTCAAAAGCTGAATTTCCTTGGATATCATAATTTTGAAGTTTGTTCAAGCTCATCAGGTGAATTGACGTTCATTACTATAATTTATTTTCTTGTTTCTCTATTAACACTGATATCTTTCTTTTTTTGGGATGGTGGCAGTTGTTTCTTGTTTCTCTATTAACAATTATTGCGTCCTCCCACCTGACGTAGAGATACGTTCTCCCACCGCCAAAAAACTCGGTTTTTGCTCGGTATTGCTAGATATTATTTGATAATAACGAGAAATATCATCATGTGAAGACCAATACCGAGTTATACCGAGCCATACCGAGCAATACAAAAAAATACCGAGTTTTTTCTAGGAAAAACTATGTATTTTTTTGTATTGCTCGGTATTGCTCGGTATAGCTCGGTATAACTCGGTATTGGTCTTCACATGATGATATTCCTCGTTATTGTTTGGTATTGCTCGTTATTTGCTAGGTATTTCTCATTTTTTAGCGCGATTTTAGCTCTTGGAGGATGTATCTCTACATCAGGTGGGAGGACGCAATAATTTTTCCTGGTTTAGGTACTACATATCTACATGAACGACTACAAGAAACAGTACAGTTGAATTGACCATTTATTTCCCTGAATATTGAATCAGAAGTTTTTTCTTTTAGGGTTTTATTGAGCTTGGAATCTACCCAAAAGATTTCAGCACAGGCACACAGAGATATTATAATACCCAAAAAAAATTTGTGAAAAAGTTTAATAGCTTAATTCAATTAACAGTTAAATCTAATTAAGTTACTGTAGCTGAATCCACTAAACCAGGCAAGGCATGCAAAGGGCTGATTTCTGAGAGTGAGATCATGCGGCTGGGATTGGTTGTAAATAGTAGTGGGAAAAGCATTAATATTAATATTTTATATTAAAATATAAGTTTATTCCAGCACTAAATCCTATTCCTTCATTCATTACCCCCACCCTACCCGACGTTCTCTGGAATTCGGAAGCAGGTGCGAACAGCAGGCCGTGAGATGCTGCGTGGCTGCGTTCAGGAGCAGAGGCTGCTTCGGCTAATTGCTGAACCCAGTTAAGGAAATAATAATAATAATAATAAGGAAGAAAAGGAGGGAAAGGAAAGGAAAAGAAAAGAGGAAGGAGGTTAGGGAGGGGGAAAGATTTTGGGTTGAATAAGGAAAAAGTGCATTTGAAGTAAATTTATAAGATTCTATTAAAGCTTGTCTTATTTTATTTGAATGCATTATAAATAGAAAAAAAAATGTATGTTTTAGGTTGTTTATAAAAGGAAAAGAGGCTGGGGTATTTCAGGTGAACAAATTTACCCGACTAACTTGGAGAATGAGGTGAGTTAGCCAATCTGTAGTATAGAAAAAAGTAACATTTTATATAATTTTTGCAGCATGTTTATCTAATTTTGGTAGCAATTATTTTCATATTAAGCAGGTTGATTGCTTACTGGTACACCTGATTTAGCAATTGTTAGTTGAGTTATTGGATATACATATGTTTACTGGATATTTATGTGTATATTATCGAAATGTGAAACTTATTGAAAAAGGAAAATAAAAAGGTAATTGTGAAGCTTATTGAAAGGTAAATAAAAAGATAAATGAGAAAAATTATATTATGGGGGTAGACCTGCACAAGTAAAGACAAAAGTCTTGATAAGATAAGCCTTATGGACCTTATAAAAGGTATCAGACTCTCTCTTCTAAAAAGTTTGAAATTTAGATCTAATCTTGATGGGATGAGCCCTCTCTCTTCTAGAAGTTAAAAATTCAGATCTAACCTTGAAGAGATGAGCGAGCTGTAAGTGTGTAAAAACTTATAGTCATCATCTTTATATAGTTTATAATTCTTATAGAAATTTATATATCACTTACAATTGAATACAAATTATATGTTTCTTATTTCTTGTATTATGGTTATGTATTTTATTGAGCTTTAACTCATTAACAGTGGTTGTACTACTTGAAATGAAAAAAAGCCCATAGTGTTATAGTCAGTGGTGGTTTAAGGCTAAATCAAATCTAAAGAAAGTGTAATTAGACTTAGAAATGAAGTAGGATGAGATTAAATGAATATAGTTTATATAGAGCTATAGGTTGGATTGAATTGTGCATTCATTCTAATAAAGTTGAACAAGCATACATGCATAATATAGTTTAATGATTTAAAATAATCACATGTATTATATAAATGGTCTATCACATCAGACTTTGTCAACTCACTTGTATTCAGAAGCAATTCAGAAGTGGAAGATTTCGCAGTTTTGTTGTTTATGTTATTGGATCAGGAATGTTTCTTTGTGGAAAAAGTGTGAACTCTTTGTTATCTTTAATGAAAGAATATGTGTTCTTTTCTCTATTGTGTATAGTTTTATGATCATACTGTCATGGACAAACTTTATTAAAATAAAAGAGTACAATGGATAGAACTTAAACCAAACTTTATTAAAATAAAAGCAAATAACTAAAACTTCAAAATCCAACAAGAAAACACTTAAGATATTTTAAGGAAATAAAAAAAAAAATAAAAGACGCTATCCTCAGACAACCGTCGGAGCGGGTTCCTCACATGCATCGAATTGTAGGGTAAATAAGATAAGTACATAAGACTAGCAAACCGATGGTCCACCACTGCAAGATTGTCCAATTTCTCTAACAAATGCTTCCAAATCAACCAAGACACGACACCCTAAAGTTGCTTCACTTTGAGAAGAAGGATACAGATGGAGTGGCACTTGCGGAGAGACGAAAGATGTTAGAAGCCGAGACGAAAGGTTGGAAAGAGCTCGCAAGATTTCCGGAGGGGATGAGAAAGAAGGCGGACAAAGCTCGCAAGCTTTTCCAATAACCCGCAGGTCAATAGAAATTTTGCTCACAATAATCAACTCCCTTCCTTCGCAACATCTTCTCATATTTATAGGCAAGGTAGGGGAATGCCAAAAGTCACACATATTAATTTTCCACAAGAACCTAAGCACCATATTTCCCAAATGCTTTTTTCGGAAAACAGCCCAGCATAAAAACCCGAAGTAGCAGCTACAGGAATCAAGGAGGCTTCACGGAACCAAGGAGCCAACATCACGGGAAACCACCCAGGCTCGGAAAACTAGTAGCCGGACGGATTTCAAAAAGGCAAAGCACGGAAAACAGTAACTCCCCTCATGAATTTTAATGCATAGAATTCAGCCAACATTAAAACAAGCCACGATTTTCCAAGAGACAAGAAGAAAGGGGAAGGAGAAGGGACAAGTCCACCCCATAAATGAATCCTTCATAATGAGCTACCTTTTGGACAATAATGAGCTACTAAACTTCAGCTCAAGCAACTTAAGAGAATGAGCTCCATCCAAACCTCCTCCAATCAACCCGTGAACCAGCAGTAGTAAATGCACCAATCAAGCCAGCAAACCAAAGGTCTACCAAGCCTCATGCACAACCTACTATGATCATTGGATGCTTTCCAATCATTGGATAGCTAAAAAAAGAAAAGAACATAAAATATAATATTGTTCAAATAAAAATAAAATTACAGAAACATTTGATAGCATCAATTCTCCCTTGGTGGAAAATTCTCATCTCCTTATGAGAAGGTATCAGCAACTCGTTCATAAAGCCCTAAATTTCTTTTTTTTAGATCAGCAGCATTAATCCAAGTACAATCAGTCAATGGTCAATTACTCCATTTGACCAACAACTTCTTGTGTTCCCCATGTCTTGTTTTAGTGATTTTCATATCTATCACATCTTCAATTTGATCTTCTGACTTTACCAAAGGAGCAGAGAATGGTAAAGTTTCAATATCTACGAAATCGTCAGAATCTCTTTCATACAAAGACAGGTCAGAAACATTAAAAACAGGAGAAGTGCCAACAGTATTTGGTGAATCCAGCAAATAGGCATTAGTTCCTAATTTTCGAATTACACGAAAGGGGCCAATTTCTTTCTGCTTAACTTTTTAAAAGTGCCAACAAGAAACCTTTGGCGACAAAAGTAAGCCATAACTAAGTCACCCACATTGAAATTTACTTTTTTTCGATGTTTATCAGCAGTGAACTTATATTTAGCAGTAACATTTTTGAGCTTTTCAAAAACCTGTTGTTGGATAGTCTTTATATGGTCAAATGTTTCAAAAGCTTCAGCACTAATTTTTTTAGATAAAGATAAGGAATTTCTATCCAAAATATGAGGAATAGGTTGCCAATAAATAATCTCAAATGGAGTTTTGCCAGTAGAAGGATTAACAGATTATTGTAAGCAAACTCAGCCTGAGGCAACACTAAATCCCATTGAGACGGTTTTTCTTCGGCAAGACATCTTAATAGATTTCCCAAGCTTCTATTGACTACTTCAGTTTGCCCATCAGTTTGAGGATGATAGGCGCTACTATATTGAAGAGTAGTTCCTAGTTTTGCCCATAGAGTTCTCCAAAAATGACTTAAAAATCTAGTGTCACGATCTGAAGTAAAAGTACGAGGAATACCATGCAGACGAACAATTTCTTTAAAAAATAAATCAGCGATATAAGAAGCATCAGAAGTTTTCTCACAGGGAATAAAATGTGTCATTTTACTAAATCGATCCACAACCACAAAAATAGAGTCAAATGTTCGAAGAGTAACCGGCAAGCCTAAAACGAAATCCATAGAAATATCCTCCCAAGGTTTGTTTGGAATAGGCAGAGGAGTATACAAACCAGAATTTTGTGTAGTTCCTTTAATAGCTTGACATACCTTACATTGTTTAACCAGTTTAGCAATGTCCTTTCTCATGTGAGGCCAGAAATATTTTTCTTCAACTAAAGCAATTGTTTTTCCTTGTCCAAAATGTCCTCTCAAACCTCCACTATGCAATTCTTTCACAAGTTGTTCTCTTAATGAACCTTTTGATATGCAAAGTCTAGTTCCTTTGAATAAAAAACCTTGATGCATCACAAACTGAGCAGAAGGATCAGTTCCAGAAGCAAAACAAGCATCCCAAATATTTTTAAAATCATAATCATTTGCATAAGTATCTTTCAAAAATTCAAAAGAAGTAACAGTCGGAAAAACAATTATTAACAAGTGAGACCTTCGACTTAAAGCATCAGCAACCTTATTTAAAGCCCCAGTCTTATGTTTTATGAGAAAAGAGTATTCTTCTGTAAAAGAAACTCATTTGGCGTGTCTTTTGTTCAGATTTTTTTTACCCCAGAAATCGTAAAGCCTTATGATCAGTGTTTAAAATAAATTCTCGATGAATTAAATAACATATCCAGAATTTCAAAGCTTGAACAATAGCATAAAATTTCAAGTCATAAGTAGAATATCTAGATCGAACGTCATTTAATTTTTCACTAAAATATGCAATAGGCTTCCCTTCCTGACTCAAAACAGAACCAATACCAATATGTGAAGCATCACAATCGACTTCAAAAACCTTTTCGAAATTTGGTAGGCTAAGAATTGGAGTTTGACTCATTTTTAGTTTGATCAGTTGAAAAGTATTTTCAGCTTCAGGGGTCCAGTTAAAAGTTCCTTTCTTTAAGCAATCAGTGATAGGAGCAATGACAACACTGAAGTTTTTAACAAATCGATGATAAAAAGATGTTAACCCATGAAAATCTCTTTCCTCACTAATATTTTTAGGAATAGGCCAGTTTCTTATTGCTTCGATTTTCACAGTATCTACTTTGATTCCTTTAGTAGATATAATGTAACCCAAGAACGTCAAACTCGAAGTCAAAAAAAGAACATTTTTTTAAATTGATGTACAATTTTTGCTCTATCGAAGTTTTCAGAATCTCTTTGACATGTAAAAGATGATCACATTGGTGAATGCTGTAAATCAGAATATCATCAAAATACACAACCACAAATTTGTCAATAAAAGGTTGCAAGACATGATTCATAGTTCACATGAAAGTACTCGGAGCATTAGACAACCCAAAAGGCATAACAAGCCATTCATATAAGCCCTCTTTGATTTTAAAAGCAGTTTTCCATTCATCTCCAGGTCTAATCCTTATCTGATGATACCTACTTTTCAAATCAATTTTTGAGAATATTTTACCACCACTTAGCATATCAAGCATGTCGTCTAACCTAGGAATTGGAAACCAATATTTGATGGTTATTTTATTTATGGCTCGACTATCTACACACATTCTCCAAGTTCCATCTTTTTTAGGAGTAAACAAAGCTGGCACAACACAAGGACTTAGACTTTCCTGGATTAATCCCTTTTCTAATAGTTCAGACACTTGCTTAGAGAGCTCTTGATGTTCTTTTGGACTCATTCTGTAATGTGAACGATTTGGCAATGTAGGTCCAGGAATTAGATCAATATGATGTTGAATGCTTCTCATTGGGGGTAACCAGCTGGTAATTCATCAAGTATTAAAATAAAAGAGAACAATGGATAGAACTTAAACCAAACTTTATTAAAATAAAAGCAAATAACTAAAACTTCAAAATCCAACAAGAAAACACTAAGAGATTTTAAGGAAATAAAGAAAAATAAAAGACGTTATCCTTAGACAACCGTCAGAGCGGGTTCCTCACATGCATCGAATTGTAGGGTAAATAAGATAAGTACATAAGACTACCAAACCGATGGTCCAGCACTGCAAGATTGTCCAATTTCTCTAACAAATGCTTCCAAATCAACCAAGACGCGACACCCTAAAGTTGCTTCACTTTGAGAAGAAGGATACAGATGGAGTGGCACTTGCGGAAAGACGAAAGACGTTAGAAGTCGAGACGAAAGGTTGAAAAGAGCTCGCAAGATTTCCGGAGGGGATGAGAAAGAAGGCGGACAAAGCTCGCAAGCTTTTCCAATAACCCGCAGGTCAATAGCAATTTTGCTCACAATAATCAACTCCCTTCCTTCATTAAAACAAGCCACAGTTTTCCAAGAGACAAGAAGAAAGGGGAAGGAGAAGGGGCAAGTCCACCCCATCAATGAATCCTTCATAATGAGCTACCTTTTGGACAATAATGAGCTACTAAACTTCAGTTCAAGCAACTTAAGAGAATGAGCTCCATCCAAACCTCCTCCAATCAACCTGTGAACCAGCAGTAGTAAATGGACCAATCAAGTCAGCAAACCAAAGGTCTACCAAGCCTCATGCACAACCTACTATGATCATTGGATGCTTTCCCATTATTGGATAGCTAAAAAAAAAGAAAAGAACATAAAATATACTATTGTTCAAATAAAAATAAAATTACATAAACATTTGATAGCATCAATGTGCCACAACATTTTTTAGAATTGATTTGAGATCAAGGGAACTTCAAGTGAGGGTTAAAGAAGTAGAGGTAAGTAAGACAACTTTTGAGGCTATATATGATCATTTTGAGTTTTTAATCATGCGTTTTGGGTTGTTAAATGCTCCTGTTATTTTTATAGATATGATGGATTTGGTTTTCAAGGATTATATATACCAGTTTGTGATTATTTTCATTGATGACATTTTGATATACTCAAGACTTATGATAAGCATGCTGAGTATTTAAGGATAGTTTTGAAAATATTGGGGAAAAATCAGCTTTATGAAAAATATTCAAAATGTGAATTTTGGCTCAAAAATATTTTTTTTTTCTTACGGTATATTATTAGTGGTGAAGGGATTTCAGTAGATCCACAGAAGGTGAAAGCAATTTTGGAATGGCCCACATGAAATAATGTTATAGAGATTCGTAGCTTTTTGGATTTGGCTAGATATTACATAAGGCTTGTTAAGTGGTTCTCACAAATTTCCATGCCCTTGTCCAAGATGATGAGAAAATATGTTAAATTTGAATGGACTGCAAAATGTGAGAAGAAAAGATGTATCTGACTACAGCACCATTATTGACAACTCTATCACGAATAAAAGAATTTCAGATTTACAGTAATACTTTTTTGAAGAGTTTAGGATGTATTTTAATGCAGAACAAAAAGGTAATTGCACTTGGATTGAGGCAATTGAACCCACATGAAAGAAATTATCCTACTGATTATTTAGAGCTGGCAGTAGTGGTGTTTGCTTTAAAATTTTGGAGGCATTATCTGTATAGGATAAGATGTGAAATCTTTACTGATCATCAGAGCTTAAAATACATAATTTCATAGAAAGAACTAAACCTGAGGTAGAGAAGATAATTGAAGCTAATCAAGGATTATGATGTGGATATTCAGTATTGTTCTGAAGAAAGCTAACATTGTGTTCAATGCTTTCAGTTGCAAATCTACAAGAATGATGAATTTGTTGATTACTCAAGAGGTTCAGTTGATCAAGAAAATTGAGAATCTACAATTGGAGGTTAGAGATTTTAAAATTGTGAAATACTTACATCAGATGAAAGTAAAATCAACTTTAATAGATCGTATTAAAGAAGTTCAAAAGATTGATGGTGAGCATCCAAAATTATTGAAGCCGGCTCAGTAAAGGAAAAGATCAAAATCTTTTTGTTCATACTCATGAAATCATTAAGCATGAGTCTCAATTGTGGGTATCCAGTGATCCAGAATTAAAAATGGATATTTTGCAGGAAGCTCATCACTCTGGCTACACAACTCATCCAGGTGGTACCAAAATGTATAAATATTTGAAATTTACTTTCTAGTGGCTAGTTATGAAGAAACATGTTTGTTAAATATGTATATAAGTGTGAAGCTTGTCAAATTATGAAAGATGGACATCAGCGACCTAGTGGACTATTGCAATCACTACCTGTCCTGTGTGGAAGTGGGAAGATATTGTAATGGATTTTATTGTGAGATTTCTCAGATCCAGACAGGGGCATAACATCATTTGGGTGATTATTTATAGACTAACTAAAGCAGATCATTTATTGCCTATTAACCAAATTGTTCAGTAGACAAATTGACATGCTTGTATGTGAAGGAAATGGTTAGATTGTATGGTATCCCAAAAGTTATTGTTTTAGATAGAGATGGTCGATTCACTTCTAGGCCGTGGAAAAGCATTCATGAAAGCTTGGACACAAATTGATAGGAATGAGATATAGAAATATTGTATTCACTCAGATATTAGGTTTTGGTTTTAAATAATGTATTAACAATTTTTTTGGAGGTGATTGTTGAAGTGAGGTGAGGCACACCTCAAGGCACGCCTCTGTTGATTTGAGGCGTACGAAACTGGGTCGGAGCGTCCGCCTTGACGTGTTATACGGTTGAATTGCGCTAAGGCGCGGGCACGCCTCTAGTTGCGCAATTTTAAACCATGACATGTCCAAGATTAAAGCTCTTTACCTACTTTGGGCCACATACTTGCTTGAAGAGATTGAAGGATCTTAATAACCTTATATGCTGACCTTGTTGAAAAGAAAAATATAAAAAATATATTTTGATGAAGTTCAATTTTCTATTATTAGTCTGAACTTCAGATCAGATCACTAGATGAATCAACTTAAAACAAAAAACATCTATAAATGCATATCTGCAATAAGAGAACTCAATGTGTAAATATTTTGGGGCATAAATTAGGTTTCCCTCAAAAGTTTGTTGAGAAATAATCCTAAATTCCAAATGAATGCAGATTTCTAGAAATTGTTTTGTTTTATATTTGATATTTTGCTGTTAACATTCTATATAACTGCATATCTATGGTGCCTTTCTGCCAAGCTTATAGCCATTCATAATAAGAACTGTGTAATGAATTTTTCTCTGAACTTACGAGACATCGATCATTTCTATTTTATATCTCCATAATCAGTCTGATTTTTTCTGTCCTGGGCATTGGTAAATTACTACTCTTAGAATGAGAAAAATACATTTTCCAAACTCTGAATGCCTTGAAGGTTGAAGGCTGCCTGCTAACGGACAAAGGAATATTTCCCTGTTTCTGGCGAGCTCCCACTGATAATGACAAAGGAGGTGGTCCTTATAGCTATGCCTCAAGGTGGAAAGATGCTCTTCTGGATGATATTTTATTTCAAACAAATCATTGCTCAATAGATAAGAAGACAGATGATGTTCTCCTGGTTACAACTAGCTACTTTGGTGTTCCCAGAAACTATGATAAGGAGAGAAATTCCAGGAATGCGAGCAATAATAACTTGATACTTTTCAGAGTTGATGTGAGTTACTGGGTCTATGCATCTGGTGATCTAATCATTGATTACAAACTGAACCCCAACAGTGATCTTCCTCCTCTACCGCGCATCGGTGTAGTCTTCCATTTGGAACAATCATTGAATCAAGTCAGATGGTATGGCAGAGGGCCATTTGAATGTTATCCTGATCGAAAGGAAGCTGCTCATTTAGGCATATATGAAGCTAATGTGGCAGATTTGCATGTGCCATACATTGTTCCCGGTGAATGCTCGGGGCGAGCTGATATCAGATGGGTATCATTTCAGAATATTGGTGGATTTGGGCTCTTTGCTTCTGCTTTTGGCACATCACCACCCATGCAGATGAGTGCAAGCTACTACACTACTGCTGAACTCGATAGGGCTACTCATAATGAAGACTTGCTGAGAGGAAATCACATAGAGGTACATGAAAGCAACCTTCATTATTATTTTCTTCCACCACTTGTTCATATTCATTTGTATTCATATTATTTTATCTCTGTATTGATTTTCTTGTAAATTTTAGGTACATCTTGACCATAAGCACATGGGATTGGGTGGTGATGATAGTTGGTCTCCCAGTGTTCATGACGAGTACTTGGTTCATCCAATGCCTTATTCCTTCTCCATAAGGTTTTCTCCAATGCTTCCCTCTCAATCTGCAGAAGAAATTTACAGATGTCAGCTTCCACAATCATGATTTCCATTTCCAAAAAAACTTTATATTTATATTTCGTTTAGGGTTTATTTCCTTTGAACTTCATAATCCATTTGCTTATTTTTGGAAACTGAACAGTTGTGAGCAATACTAATTGGAAAATAAAATCATAAATATTCTGCATGTTATGAGAGTATTTATTTTCGCCTTCTACTTGAAACTGAAAATTTTCATTTGTCTAGAAGCGGCTAAATGACATAACCAATTAATTTGTTTTTTTGTTTGCTATTTTTTATTCAATATAATTATGATTGTGCAATGTGTTTGTGAAAAAAGGCTGATTACTATATGATTTAGGTTGAGATATGATACCTTCTATAGGAGGGTGGCCTAATAGGCTTTCTTTAAATATAAGGTTAATAGTGTGAATCCGATGCATAATATGATGAAAGGTATAAAGGGATATGATATAATTATGATTGGAGTGATGACTCTTATACATTATACCATCTAAGATAGATATATATATATATATATATACACACACACACATACATACATGATGATGATATATTAACATTCATTATAATATGGGTTGACAGTAATGACACATGACATAATTGTACTAACATTCATGATGACCACTCCTATTGATATGATTGACCTCATATAATATATACATGATATCTATAATGGTGTACTGATATGACACATGTGATTATGCCTTATTTTTATTGATATACTCATGTCAATATATGCATATTTGGATATAACCTTACACATGAAGATATGAATTGTTAAATATGATATGAATCAATGAAATTATATATATGATACAATGCCCTAAATAGAGTATGACTTTAATATAAAAGTCATGGTCATGATAACATTGCTTAGAACACGTACATTTTTTTTTTATAACACATGTTCATATGATTCTAACATAATGATCTTGATCATGTCTGCACTGTTTATGATACATATATAATGATAACATATAGAAACATTAATTTAGCACATGACTGGCTTTCATGGTTCAATACATGATAACATACATATTGTTCTACTTCTTTGCATTGAGTACAGATGTATGTTCCGTATATGTTTATGTATCGATATTAATAGATATGAGTTGTGGATATTTTTTACGTATTGAATGATGTTTTTGTTTTATTTCTATATATTAATGATTTAGTGGCTCTATTGTAAAATACTAAAATTGAAGATGAAAAGAAATTCTTTTCAATCTGATCTTGGGTGAATCCTTTGTTATGCATCTAACCTAATATGAACCTTTGGGACATACGGATTGTGTTGGATCTAATCATGGAAAATTACAAAATCCATTTGTTTTAATGATAAAACTATAATATTTGAGAGCAATCTAATGACAAAGAAATGAAATCTTGGTCAAAGTTTTATATTTTTGCAACTAAAAATAAAAATTATGAGGGTGATAAAGAGGATTATGGATTAGGAGATGATCTTGATGAAGGAAATAATAAATTTTTTAACTTTGGATGATGATCACTAGTCTTTTCCCTATTAATGTTGATTTTGACTTTATTCTCCATGCTCTCGTTCAATTTTGTATTAATCCTCAAATGTATCTTTATTATCACCAAACTTTTTGAGGGGGATTTACATTCATACCATAAAATTCTTTAAGTATTATCCTCAAATATTTAAACTAAATAAAAAAATAACACTAATATTAATTTATTTAAAATAATATATATATTTATGCATATGCTTTGATTATTATTTAAATACTAAGGTGTTATATAAGTAGATATAAAGATTTAGATTTTATATATTTAAATGCATAATAAATTTATGTATGTATGTATATAATTCCTATATATATATAAATTTTGAGGCTTTAAAGTTACCTTATATCTCTGGAATATGCTAACTTATAACTTATAACCATAACCTTACATATGATTGAAAAATAAGACATAAGATAACAAACTATAGAACATGGCTCAAGATAGCCTATATAATATCAACAAAATGAACAAAAAATAATAAAAGATGCCATCAAAGGTGGTAGATATAAGGCTTATGCATTTGTTCAGAGAAATAATAGTTGTCAAAGCCTATATCCAAAAAAGTAACACCTAATGTGAACTGGCCTGGGATACAAGCATAGGAGAAACTGTAATCCAACAAGAAAATTAAGAGGAATGACCAAGTTAGCCAAGAATCAAATTATGAGAAATATAGTTGAGTAGGCAAGCCATAGTTGATTTTCCATCTCCTGCTCTTAGATTTGATTGAAATTTTATTTTCTCAATAATGATATTTTAGAAGAAACTTTATTTTTAAAAATGCTATTATTTCTTTCTTGCCAAATATAATATGTTGTAATCTACACACTTAACAAAAAGAACCTCTTACTAGTTTTGTAATTAATTTTATCAGAGTGATTAAGAATTCGCTTCAAAGGGATACCAAACTGAAAAAGAAAAAAAAAATTCTTAACAAGAATGCCAATGCCTAAGGATGTTGAAGGAAAACAAACAATCAAAGAAAATATGTTTGTTGCTTTCCTTTGGAAGATTAGATAATGCATACTTATCATCAACCATGAAATCCCTTTTAAGAAGAGCATCAATGGTCTTGAGACCCTCTTTGATAATTTTCTAGGTGAAGAAAACATAATTGATTGCAAAACCTTTAAATCCTACATATTTGTGCCATATTACCTTAGGAAAACTATCATAAAGTTTAGTGTAAAGTAATTTATTAAAATTAAAAAAAAAAATTCCCCAACCAAAAACAAGAAAAGTGGCTATCATGACATTAGTGAGAAAAATCTATTTCACAATCTCATTAACAATGCAATAAGGAAGAGACTAGTGATCATCAATCATAAAGTCATAAACTAGAGCTATAGGGTGGTAATGAAGAATGTAAAGCCTATTGCCCATATCTTTACACTAATGACAATCCCTCTAGCTAAGGATCAAAGATGAAGGAGAGGCAACATGTAGGGCCAACCTTGAAATTCATCATGTGTCTCATTTGTGAGCATAGTTATGCAAAATTCTCCAGAAAGGGTAAAAGGATCTTATCAGATTAGCCTAAATAGAATCATAAACCTTGTAACACCAATTAGCCTAAGATAAAGTGTGAAGAATGTTGTTGATCTCATTTTTGAGTGAGGACAATTTCCAATATCAAACATCTAATTTTTGTACACCAATCATTGAACTACATTCCAAACCTCAAATCCAATTCATCAATGTGCTTTGGCATAGTGATATGATCATTGACCTCTATAATCACCACTTGATAGTTACCTTTAATTTTTATTTAATTATATGATCAGTCACTTAACAATCACCAAATGATTGTCATTGATATGCTCATTGCAAAACAAAACTCTCTTAATCATTGACCTTCATTAATCAATTCAGAACTCAAACTTAAATTAAATTTTAAACCCATCAGTTGGCAATCACTAGTGATTGTCACTTGATCATATGTTCAATCACTGAAAACCATCAATGATTGTCAACCATATGAACATGTCAAGTCTACAACTCTTCCAAATCATTAAGAAAATCAAATTTATAACAAATCTATTGTTAAACCCAATGCAAACTTCAAACTTCAAAATCCAATGCTTAAATTTAAACCCAAAACCCGTTGGTCCATAACCTATTTTTGAAAAAAAAATAAAATACCTCAAAACCTAACCAAATGACCTTGGATTCATGATCAGTCAGTTGCATATTGATTAGACATACCTCTAGAGTCAGCTATATCAATTTGGAGGCATTCTAATCCTCTAGCACAATAAACTCAAAGCATATTCCAAGGTTGTAAAACCTTCAAATACTTATTGTCTATGCCACTGGACATATTATATTGTTGTTCATGATCTTGGAAGCCTCCCCAAATCCACTGAGTATGATCATTGTCATTAGCATGATGCATTAAACCAATATTGAGCTCTTGGTGGACCATGGTTGACCATAAAACCCTTGAAACCCTAAATCCTAAAACCTCATAGAACTAAATTTTACTTTAACTTCAACATGGCTCAGTCAAACCAAACCTTTAAACCTCTTCCAACACATTTTAAATGTGATTTGGAGTGCATTCAAATCAACCTTTAGTTTTGATAAACCCTGGCTAACCAAGTCAAGCTAGGTTGACCAAAAGACACCTTAAGCCTTAAAAATTGTATTTCATGCATGGAGACCCCACCTAATCTTGGGACCACCTCCAAAAACTCAAAATATCATTTGCAATGCATTGAATCAAATCTCAACCCATAGTCATCCTTGGTTGACCAAGCAACGCTTGCTTACTAAGGGGTCCCTTAAACCTTTAAACTTCTATTTTACACCAAATGACCTCCTCCATTACATGAAACCTATTCCAACAAGTTCTAAATCATATTTGGAATGATTTGGACCCCACATTGACCTCTCATCAAATATAGTTGATCAAAACACACATAAAAAAATTCAAAACCAACAAATCTGATCAAACTAATGAACCAAACTCCTAGGGATGAGTCTCCCGAAAGAGTTCCATCCCCTAGGCCCATCTGGTTTAGCCACATAGGTTGAACTAAATGCACCTAAAGGGGTTTTCTTAAGCCAAAAGCCGATCCTTATAGAATTAAATTATATAATGATTGTAGTAGGTGTCCCTTAACTCCATACACATGACGCAACAAGCCCAACCCATGGTTGACCTAGGTTTACCAATTAGGCTGAACCAAACCCTCCAAAACCTAAATTCTTGGGACAATTGACAACCCAACACAAATTGGTTGTTGTAAACATTTGAATTGTGCTATAGAATGTTCCTTGCACATGACATGTCATGATCCAACTATATAAACTGCTGATGTGACCAAATTCCTCAAAATAAACTCTCTCCAATCATTGGTATACTCCTAACTGACTAGCCAATTGTCCCATTAAGCTCAAACTCTCTAGAACCTTCCCTTGTCTCTTATTAGATAGTCCCCAATTGAAATGGCGGTTGGTCAATGCTTAGGTGGCAATATCTTGGTCCTTGATTGTATATTCTCTCTCCTATAAATATCCTTAAATTTTCTAAAGGAAGGGTTGATCAATTGCAACATGTAGACTCCTAGAAATCCTTTAAGCCCCTCACAAGCAATCCCTAGCCTTCTCCAGCTCCAAATCTCTCCAATTGAAGTCCAAGAGAGATAGGAGAGAGAAAGTGATCCAAGCCAATCAACTTCTTATCCAGTGATTTTCAGAGGTTGGATTATTCAAGGAATTTCTAGAGGACATCTCCAGGAGTCCATAGATCCAAATAAAAAGAAGACCCACCCACTAGATATAGGTGTTTTTTCAACTGAAGGTTTTAAATTCAAATTGAAATTACTTTAAGATCTCAATGCATGGAGCCTCCAAATTCCCTTGTCTCTCTCTCTCCCCCTCTCTCTTGCTCTCCCTCTCTCCCTCTCTCCCTCTCTCTAGCTCTATCTCTCTCTCTCACTCTTTCTATCATTCTCATCTCGCTCTCTCTCTCTCTCTTTATCTCTCTCTCTCTCTCCCCCTCTCTCTCACTCTCCCTCCCCCTCTCTCTCTCTCTTACTGACACACCCACACACTCTCTTGCTCTCTCACACTCACTCATTCTCTCTCTCTCAATCTCACTCTCTCTCTCTCTCTTTATGAGCATTTAAATTCCAAGTTCACTTTTGAACTAAAGGAATTAGATCAACCATAGCTGTCTGATCACATGTGTAATCGAATCGGATGGACTTAATCGAAAAGAACCACATGGTACTTTCGACAGGATTTGAACGCGGCTCAGCAAGAGGAAGGTGCACGTGATCCTAGTTGTAGATTTAATCAAAGTTGGATTAGATGACTCCCACTAATGCTGACTCATTTAATTTAAAACTGTGGGATCCCCAGATCATTTGACATCTGTCGCACCACTATGCCGCCATAAATGATTGGCAATCATTATACCAACCAATATTTTGATATAAATAGCTTAAAATAAATTAGAAAATGCTCAGAAATTCACCATAAATATAATTTTCACCAATTTTTTTTTTTTTGGCTCACTTGACCCACATTAAGCCCAATTTTATTTTAAATTTAATTTTAAATAATTTTAAACAATGATTAGTGAGTATTTTGAGTTTAATTGTAAACTGAATTTCTTTAATTACTAATAAACTTGTGGTACAATTGAGCTTAAATTTGGACAAGATAAATTAGAGTGTATGCGTGCTATATACCTTAATTTTCTTGGGCCTTGGTGTTAGGGGTGTCAAAAGTTGACATGACCCGAAACCCGACCCAAAAAAATCAAAGTTCTGATCAACCCATTTGTGAAACGATTCAAGTCTGGGTGCATATTTCTGACCTGTTTAAAAAATGGGTCTAGTTCAGGTTGTCCCGCCGGCCACCACCTAGAGTCCTCATGCATACCGCAAGACCCGCACGAGTCGTCATGAACACGATTCATGCGACATAGCGTCCATCCAATCACTAGTTGCCCACTGGCCATAGAAGCGAAACTTGTCGAAGCTGCTAGTCGACCTAGCGATCCCGACCTCACCGCCAGCCCAGTCTTGCTCCGCCTCACTAGTTGCATTCGCAACTTCACGATTCGCCCAGGTCCTACTCAATCGCGAGTCGGGTCTAGTCAACCCGACAACCCGCGCTGGTTGGTCTGAGTTGTAAAACCATATTCTTTAAGACTCATGTTAAAATCTCTCTTGCTTTGTAGTTGTTACCATTTATAGACGTGCATCACAACCTTGCTTGTTCCATAATTATCACCCTTAAACCTATGATGCAAACTTTCTTGCACTATACATGTCATCATCTAAAGGCATGTGCCAAACTATCGCTTTGTTTTGCTCCACTATTTTCTCTTTAAAACCTATAATATAACATTGCTTTTGCTATATGCATTAATGTCTCCAAGCATACTTCATTTGCATTCTTTGATATTTACAATATAATCTCATTCACAACTTAATTGTTATCATTTATATATTTACTTCTCATTTTCATATTAATCGTAGCTATCACTTTCCATACTGATAAAAAACTCAGTTATGTTGCAATCATTTTTACATGAAGACTGTATAATAACCTTGAATGCCAGTCAGTTTCCCCTTTATTATGCTCATCTCAGTGCAAGGATTACGATATATTCATCTCTAATTAGGTATGTGATATATCCAAATTAGATGGAACATTACAATTTGTTGGTACCCAAACATAGAGCTTTATGAAAGGGCCACCCATATGGGGCCTCTTTTGTTTTTCCTTATGAATTTAACATCATTAAATTCATTTTAAGATACATATGATATATAAATAATTAATTAAAATTTATATAATATTCATCATAAAATATGTTAAGTGACTTTAATATTTATCATGACAAATTTTTTATTATTATAAAAAAAAGGTTTTTTGTGTATAAACTTTACTTCCTAAACCCTAAATTATATAAATGTTTTTTTTTTTTTAACTCAAGCATCTTAAGATTTTCGCATAATAAAAAATTGGTTAGAATATTATGATAAAAATCGGGTTAAGGGTCTGCTTGGGAGAGCTTTATTGCTACTTTATTTTTAGACAACAGTCATAATTTTGTACTATTTTCTTGTTATTTTCTCATGATTTTTTTCAAAAATTTATGTAGGGAAAAGCTGATTTTTATAATAAGAGTAGCTAAATTACTTTTCTACAACAACTTCACAATCAATTTATTAAAAACTTCAAAAATCTCAAACAAAAATTCTGAGAGAAATATTAAAATCAATAAATTTATTTTAAAATTAATAAAATAATGTATATATTACCCTTCACAAAATATGTTCGATGATTTTTCAATTTAGAGTTAACCAATTCTGGTCAATATCAACCAAAGCTTCTCCTCTTTTTCTGTTGGATATACTTTGCTTTATAAGGCAGTTGTATATATGAATTTCTTATTCTAAGCCTAGCTTTATAAAGTTGGCTATAAAGCTAGCTAGATTTATAAAGCTAGAAAATGTAACTTTTTAAAAAAAATTTATTAAAACAACTTTCTAATATGAAAATTTCAGTCAGATAGAATTGTGATTGCAAACAAATCAACTGCTATAACTCTTTGGTTACTTTTTAGAAAATCATATTTGAAAAATAATCAGATATTTTAAAATAAGATAACTGAAAAAAAACATTAACTACATCTTTTAAAAATAAAAAATGTATAATGGTTATAATAATTTTAAGAAAATATTTTTACTTATAGAGTCTGTTTGGGATAATTCTCTAGTTTTTTTTTCAGATAGCAACCACAATTTAGTTTGGTTACTTCTTTTTTATTGCTTTTTCACTAGTTACAACTTTTTGTGGTAAAAATCTTTTTTTTTGCAAATAGAGTAAGCGAGGCTTTGTTTAGGGCAGATCTCTTATTACTTTCTAAAATAACTTATTTTACCACAACAACTTCATAATTAATTTTATAAAATATTGTAACTGTCACAAACATACCCGTAATAATTTTACAACAATTTCTACAAAAAATTTCAACCATTTTAAATGGATCTTTAACCTCTCATATTATTTAAATATTCTTATTATTTTTCTACAATGTAATTAAAGAATACCTTTATTTTTCTTAAATTGGCCTTAGTCATGTTTAAGTTTAAATGCGCTTTTTTTTTTTTTTTGGAAAAGGAAACTTGCGCGGAATAGCAAGTAATAAATCTATTGGGATAATGATGTTATGCGTTTCTTTCTTATAAAAGAATGAAAATAAATCTATTGGGATACTGATGATGCTTCAGTAATACGAGAATTCACAGATATATTTTCTAAGGAATTAGTAAGTATATCTCTTGAGATAGATGTGGAGTTTTGTATTGAGGCGATGCTTATTACTTCTCTAATTACAAAAACTCCTTGTAGAATGAAACTAAACGAAATGTTAGAGTTGAAGGTTCAATTATAGAAGTTATTGGATAAAAGATTCATTCAACCCAGTGTGTCTCATTGGGGTGTAATAGTATTATTTGTGAAGAAGAGAGATAATTCAATGAGGATGTGCATCAATTTCAAAAAATTGAATAAGTTTGTGGACTTTAAATAACACCTACAACACTACAATAAATCACTAAACATAAATTATTTAATGCACTCTATAAACCCATTGGAATCAATGGAAGGTAGATTGAGTTTGTCCAAAAAATTTTCCCTGCAAGGAATGTGCCTCCAAGCAGTATTTATTTTAATTATAGGGATTGGGGTTTCCCAAAGAAGCAAGCTCCTAAGGTTAATTACATCTTCGGTGTACCCAAGAATACTCTCAATTAAGGAATCAATACTTATATTTAAATTGGATAGAAATGATTGATGTTTAATGAAGTTAAAGTCAGATTGAATGGACGATCAGCTATTGAGGACTATCCTAGCAAATGGGTATAGTGCGCCCGATTAAGATCCTATGGTTTGATCATCCTAGGTTCTTCAGTTCCCTTAGTATATATACTTTATGAAGTGGTGACCAGATGATCCTTATTAGCAATTATGGGTTACTTCATCTAAGGGGATCTCATATACTAAGGGTGTAGACCTAGTTCTAGGTAAACAAATGAGAATTACACTCCACTTTCATATGAAGGTGTAACCTAGGCTGGACTTATAGTACCGCATGGTGGTACCTACCGAAGCTGATAAGGCTACTTAGGCTCAAGGACTGATGGGTAAGAAGGAAGGGTATCTTCTCCATATCGCGGAGATGATGCTTGAAATGAGGCTCATAACTCGATATTATGTGATCGAGAAAGTTCAAAAAAAAAATTGAACACCTTCTAATATGATAAAGGAGATAAAGTAGATATAAATAATTTCACAATATGGTATAGAATACATTTAAGGATTAATGGAATCTTGAATGTCTTCATAATATGGTAGAGGAAATATCAAGGGGGTGGGACTTATAGCTCAATCATGTGATTGAACTAACCTAGACATATCCTCAGTATGGTAGAGAGTTTAACATCTTAGGTATATATCTAACACACACACACACACACACACACACACACACACACACATACACACAAGAGAGAGAGATGAGTGTACAATCATAAGATGTGCTAGATTTTTTAAAATGAAAATCCAAGAAAGGGAAAAATAATGGGACTTGGCATAATTAATATGATTCCACTGGTGTTTGACATTAATTACAAATGATTCCCTTCGCTAGGGGAAGGCCTTGGCTCCTTGTAGAAATATACATTATATAGAACAAATTATATGAGTGGAGTTAGAAGAATCCAATGAAATGAGAGTAGATCTTAAGAGAAGATTGGCATATGCATTTGGTTGGTAGGATCGTAGTCATATGATAAAGGTTAGGGACCATAGTTAGGCGATGAAGGTTAAGGACCATAGTCATAATCCTTAGGTCGAAGGGACCATAATCCACTAGAAACAAAGGTCAGAGGGATCATAGTCGGGAGAAAGATGTCAAAGGGATCATTGTCGGATGATGGCGGTCAAAGGGACCATCATCGACTGACAACGAAGGTCAAATAATTCATAATAAATTGGTGATAGAGGTCAGAGGTGCCATTGTTATATTATGGTGGTTTGAGGGATCATACCTGGACGATGGAGATAAAAGGGACCGTAATCAACTACAAATAGGGGTCATAAGGACCATAGTGAGCAGGAAATAGAGGTGAGAGGGACCATTATCATTTGACGATGGTTGAAGGGACCATAATTGGAAAATGATTATGGTCGAAGGGACCGTAGTAGGGCGATGAAGGTCATAGGGATCATAGTCAATGGGCGATGGGGGTTTAAAAGATTGTAGTGGATAAGAGACTATGGTTAGAAGGACCATAGTCAGGCAACATAGGTTAGAGGGATCATCATTAGATGACAAAAGTTAAAGGGACTGGTGTTGGGTAATGGAGGTTAGAGGGATTGGTGTCAGGAGATGGTGTTTGGAGGGATCTTAGTCAACAAGTGACGACATTCTGTGGGATCATTATTATGTGATGGTGGTTAAAGGGATCATAGTCAGACGACTAAGGCTCGAGGGACTATAGTCGAGCAATGGTGGTTCAAGAACAATAGTCTATGAGCGATTGAGGTTAAAAGGGTTGTAGTTGGGTGATAGAGATTGGAGGGTTGTAGTAAAAGGATAATGTTAAGTGTAAATTGTGTATTATTTATTATATTAAAACTTTAAGTGTAAATTGTGTATTATTTATTATATAAAATGTCTCTATTTGCAATAATTAGATTGCCATTTGCAACCTCCCATCTGATAATAGGCTTTAGATAAGCCCCACCATCATTAATTATTTTCCAGGTTATTGATCCAGATTTCTTAGAGAAGTTGTTTCCATATAGCTGGCCGAATTTTGGGAATAGAACTTTATGTAACAGAGAGTCTTCCTCTGGATTATATCTCCAAGCAAGTTTTGCTCTAAGTGGCCCAACTTTTTCAAAGCAAGAATGAAGTCCTCTCCCGCCTTGCTCAACTGGTAAACACATGGTCTTCCAATTAACATAGTGAATACCAAAATCCCCATTTGATTTGTTCCAAATAAAGTTTCTACAAATTTTATCTAAATCTCCAATAATACTTTGGAACCATAGAATGAGTACAGTTTAAGATTGTATAGGATAGCAATACAGATTTCACCAAGTTGATTCTTTCAACCAATGAGATTAATTTGGATCCCAAGATGTTAGTCATTTTCAGAGATTTTTTAATAATACATTGAAAATCTTCCAAAAAGTTATTTTCAGAGATTTTACATAAGGTGAACATAAATGGAGATAGGGGACATCCTTGTCGGAATTCACATTTGGCCTCAATCCATCTTGAGTAGTTCCCATTAACAAGAACTGAAAATTTAGGATTCCTTACACATTCCAAAATCAGTTTGGAAATGGTATAAGGTAATCCAAAATATTCTAAGGCCTTTTTCAAAGTAGGCCATCCCATTGAATCAAATGCTTGTCCAAATCAAATTTGAATGAAACTAATCCTTTGGAAGCTTTTGAGAACCTGAATTTGTGAAATATTTCATGGGCTACCAAGATATGGTCTGACATGGATCTTCCTTTTAGAAAAGTAGTTTGTTCTTTAGAGATAATTTTAGGCATTATAAATGTTAATCTATTTATAATTATCTTTGCATCCACCTTATAGACCACATTACAAAGACTTATTGGTCTGAAGTTAGACGGTGTTTTAGGATTTTGTACCTTGGAGATTAGCACAACTATTGTTTCTTTCCACTTCAAATTCATGATTCCATATTTGAAAAACTGATTAAGTGCATTCCATAAGTCTTTCTTGATAATGTCCCAATACCCCTTAAAGAAAGAGTATGTCATTCCATCAATTCCTGGAGCAGTAAAGTTCCCAGCTTGCTTGAAGACCATTTCCACTTCTTCAATAGTGAATTCTTTATTTAGGCAGCAGATCTCCTCATTATTTAGCCGATTGGTAGGCTTGGGCCAGCCATCCAGTTTACAAGTCCTATCTTTCCATTTGTTCTCAAAGAAGCTTACTAAAGAGTCTTCAATTAGATGTTGTTCTTCAACCAACGACCCATCATTATTGATGATTGAGCCAATAAAGTTAGAATTCCTTCTAGCACTTGCATAAGTATGAAAGAATTTTGTGTTGCAGTCCCCTTCAGAAGCCCATTTTATTTTGCTCGTTGTCTCCACCACATATTGATCCAAGCTAAAATTGAATTGAATTCAGATACCTTTACTTTAAGAATCCAGTTGTCTTCATCTGATAGAGTTCCTTCATTGCATTCATTTTCCTGAAGTTCCAAGATTTCTCTAAGAACGGCTTCTTTAGCTTGAATGTTTTTGTGCTTCTCCTTATTCCAATGAAACAGTGCCTTCAGAGTTCTTTTCATTTTCAGATTTAAAATTTGGCCATAGACTCCCAAAGCTTTCTTCTTCCAAATATTCTTCACCAAAGCTGAAGATGATGGATTGGAGATCCACATGTCTTCAAATTTGATTGCCTTTTTGTATTCAGATTTACATTCAAAAAGGTTTAGAAGGATAAGACAATGGTCTGAAGCGATTCTAGCCAAATGCTTTACCATAATCCGATGAGGAGTGCATAATGCTATTGAGTTAAGGTAACACCTATCTAGTCTTTCAAGTATCCTATCAACTCCTATTTTTTTGTTACACCAAGTGAACTTGGGTCCAACAGAACCCACTTCATGAAGATCATTGCTAGCTAGAAATAGTTCCATTTCTCTAGCTCCCAAAGAATAGGAGAATCTTTTTCCACCCCTTTTGTCTTCTTTATTGAGGAGACAATTGAAATCTCCACCAATCACCATAGATTTCTCCATGGAAGAGTAAATTTGTAATTTTTCCCAAAGAATTCTTCTTTTGTAAGCATCCTTGCTTGCATATATTGATCAAATTCTCCAAATACCTTTGTTGAAAAATTCAAGATCCCCAAAAATGAATTGTTGAGATGTTTCCAGAACTTTGAAAGTTGCTACATTTGATCTCCATAGCACTATTATTCCACCAAATAGTCCTTCCAAAGGGACTTGAAAATAGTCCCAGTCTGCACCAATTAAAGAGTTTATTTCCATTGTATCAAAGGAGGAAACTTTTGTTTCAAGAAAACCCAAGAACATGACTCCATTATCTTTCACAAAGTCCTTGATAGAGAAGCTATCCTCTTCCTAGCTCCTCTACAATTCCAGAAACAAACGGATGACATCATAATAAAATGGGGGAATGATTCCCCATTTTGTCTTTTACTTCACTTTCCAACTTTCTACTTCTTGTGTTAATTTTGATAGGACCTAACTTTTGAGTTGTTTAAGTCCTTTCCTTTTAGTCTATGAACCTTTATCAACATCAGCTTCATATTTCTTCACCATTGGACTGTGAACATAATTGTCAATATGGACATTCACCACATCAGTAGCTATAAGTTCTCCTTCTTCAATTTCTTCATCTAGGACTTTGAACTTATTTGAATCACAGGGAATTGAAATATTTTGAAGTAACATACTAGTATTATTGGTTTCAACTGCTTGTTGGATAGAATCATCTTGGATAATTGTAGGTTCTTTGGACGTAACATCAAGATTTTCAACATTGCCTCCAAGTTCTCTGTTTTTACCACCTGCAGTCAATGGTTTATTAACTTTTTTATAGATCTTTGTTGGTATAAAGCTTATTCCATCTTTATCTAACTTATGTGGATTATTTATTCTCCTTGATCTTTGGATTTTAGATTTGTTCCTCTTGAAATTCACATGGATCCAAGGACTGTATTCAACATAATTTTTCCCAGCTGGATCTTCTGAAACATTTACTTGGCTAGTGTTGCCTCTTGATAACATTGAATCTGTTCCTATAGTTGAATGATCTTCCTTTAAGTTAGGGAAATTGCTCTTCATATGCCCAATTTTACCACAGTTGAAACAAAAGTTTGGGATTTTTTCATATTCGATCCTTTGAAAGAATTTTCCTGCACAACCTTCAACCCAAACACCCAAATGCAGCTTTTCATCTAAGTTTATACGGATGCAAATTCTAGCAAATTCCCTTCTACTCCATTGGAACATATTTCCATCAATCATGTATGGTTTACCAACCTTGGAAGCTATCCTACAAATGTTGATTTCGTCCCAACATTATAGAGGCATATTTGGCATTCTAATCCAAACCGGTGCCAACAGGCCTTTCAATGATAATGTGGAGAATGTTGGGGACCATCTATCCATCCCAACTATGTTATCTCTTACATACCATGGTCCGTTTGAGTAGACTAATTCTAAAGCTTCTTGTTCATCGAATGCACAAAACACCCATTCCAAACCAAGCATAGTTAAGTGGAATTTACAATATTGAGCCCATTGCCTCCTAAGCTCCATACTAATCATTTGGAATGGAGTATTGTCTCCAAAGACTTTGATTACCAAGGATTTGCTGAGTTTGTTTGAATTCTCCAATAACTTTCCAGCATGTAGCATCACCACATCATTATCTCTTGTGAAATCTTTCCCAAAGTCCAAATTGGATACATTGATGTTTGTTTCTTTCTCCTATGCATTTGCTAATGCATTGCTGGTAGCCATCTTATGAGTGTTGATCTGAGTGTCATTGGCATTTTCTCTAGCCAGAACGCCTTAAATCATTCAACCTCTCTTCCCCAATTGTGGATGATTTTTTTTTATTACAATTTCTTTGAAACTTGGACCATAAAAAGTTTTGGTCACTGGTAATAGAAAATCGCCATTTCCATTATTAGAATCGATAGATTTTTTTAATCCCATCATAATGTTATTTTGGTTCAGCTTTGATCCAAAAGATGAATCATCAGTAATATGAACTTTTTCAATCCCAAAATGTGGAGAAGATGATAATTTTTGAACCACCGATCCATCATCACATATGACATTCTTGCCTTTACTTATGATTTCAATAGGTTTCTTCTGCTTCAACAATCCACCTTCATTGATCGTCAAGGGCTTCTCGGACATAAATCTAACTTTCTAGGTTCTATGGAGACATTAGAACTATAAGAAGATCTCAAATCTTTATTTTCATCCCTAGAAACTTGATAGAGATCTAGGAATATATATGGTTTGATTCACATCAATATTTAAGAGTCATTATGGAAACATTATTATTTTATAAGTATTAGTCAAAAATATATTTTAAATGTATCTCATCATCTTTAATATTCTCTGTAAGTGGCAAAAATTCAAATCATTTTATTCTTATTCAGTAGGATAAATTTTACATTTGTAGTAGACATTACTAGTTTGATTATAATCTAGCAAAACACTTTCTTATGGGATTGACACTCATTCAATTACTTTATTACTTGATTGACATTTATACTTACATGTCTAGTGAGTATTTCATATCAAAGAAAATTTAAGCATAGTCAAAAGTCAAACACAACAACCACGCCTGCAATGCCCTATAAAAATTTTGGTACCATTGTCGGGAAAGTAATGTGCGTATTATAATTTTAAGCTATATTATTGAAATAGTTGCATATTTAATATATCCTATAAATTTAATTTATAATTTTAATTAAAATTTTAAAATAAAAAAATTATTGTCTGTTTAATTTTTGTTTGTTACTTTTTAGTGCATTATTATTACATGCATAGTAGATCTAGTAAGGAGCTCTTGTTATTTGATTTTAAGACTGAAAGGCCCCTTATAAAAATTAGAAAAAATAAAAAGATTTCTACTTGAAATATATCTAAACTAGTACAATATCAGAACCATCCTAGACCTCTTAAGCATTATGATAATCCTATAGTAGAAGGAATCCATCAAAGTATCAATAGACCTACTATCCAAGCTAAACTTCTCTAGCTAAAACCTGTCATAGTTTAGATGGTTCAAAATATTTATTTTGGGGAAACTTCTATGAGGATCCTACCCTACACTTAGCTAGCTTCTTAGAAATTTATGTAATATTTAAGTATAATGGTGTTAGCAATGATGTTATTGGACTTTGATTGTTTTCATTTTTTCTAAGAGATAAAGCTAAGATTTTATTGAATTCGTTACCCCAGGGTTTTATAACCACTTGGAATGTGTTGGCAAATAAATTCCTAGCTAAGTATTTCCTATCTTAAAAAATCACCAAGCTTAGGACTGATATCACATCTTTTGCCTAATTTAAAAGAGAAACAATTTTTGAGAGTTGGGAGAGATTTAAGATATGAAGTATACTTATTATGCTTTACCCGATTTGTTGGTTGTTCAAACTTGTTACAATGGACCAGTAGGATCCCTTAGATCGATTATAGATACAACAGCTAGAGGATCTTTAATGTTTAAGCTATTCAATGAAGCCTATGAATTAATTGAGAAAATGACTACAAAGAAATTAAAATTTTAATTTCTTTAGGAAACTTGAAATTGACTTTTATATTTTAATTTTGAAATCGATCATACCATTGGAAATGACATACCATCTCGAGAGGTGGAAATAAAATTTCTTAATGGGTTCAAATTTAGAATTATAAATTCTATCCTAAATATCATAGCCAAAAATAGGAAGGAACTACATATGACCCTAAAGGATCAAAATAATGATCATTCAAATATTTAGCTATGATAATCTAGATATGTTATCGTTAATTTCATTTTCTAGGTCATAAAAAGAAATTTTTTATCTTCCCAAGGGAAGAAAATATCATTCTTTGTTAATTATTCAGATATGACGATAATGATTGTAGTTAATTTTAAATTTTTATAAAGAGAATTAATTGATTTATGTTTTTAATAATTGATATGGGGTCTTTAAATCTCCTATGAAGGCATACCCTCATTATTAATTACATCATGTGAAACTCGATTTTCCTACAAAAACTCTCGATTAAAATAATGGTAGAGATTTTATTTTGAGTTTTTAAAGGGTGATATCAAAGGTGCGAGGTTCGAGTTTTAATTGGGATTGGATCAAATTTGAGCTGTTATTCTAGAAGCCAAAGAATGAAAGGTAAGAAATGTTTTAAGATTCTTAAATACTTTAGAAACACCACTATATATCCTATGTGTTGGGCTTTAAATTTTGGTTTTATGAGAAAATTTAATTTGATTTTTCATTTTGTTAGAAAGTTAGGATTATATTCTCGAAGTTGGGGTTTTATAATTTTGAGTCCACCCTAGATTATAAGCCTACTTTAGGCACTAAACAATGGTGGCCCGAGCCTAGCTAATGCAATATAAATTTGGACTTATCTTGGCCTGGATTGGGGAGCTAGTTAACCTCCAAGTGATTCAAAATTATGAGTCCAGTTTTTATATAAGATGTGTGGGCTGTTGTTTAAAGTTTGAGAAATTTGGGCCGACATCTAGAGAATGTCCTAAGTGATCCTTTTACTTATGTAGGGTGATTAAGCTGAAAATACAATTAAAATTTTAATTCTTTAATTTGTTTCTACTACAATGCATGCTTATTGATCTTGTACACAAAATTAATATGAAGCAATTTAAAAAAGCTTAAAAATAGATTTTTTTTTTCAAGACATTACATAGTATCCCATTGACAAAATAACATCTTAATATGACAGGTGGTCTTCCACAACCCGCGGGTGGGGAGATGCCTAACAAGGAAGATAATGTTTTAATATGAATGCATAAGACCCTCGGCAAACCTGAACTTACTAGTTAAATTTGATTAAGTTTCTATATTGGCCTTAAAAATTTATTTAAATTACAAGACGAAAATTATTTGTCTTTAAAGTGCCTAAATGCTTCCAAGCAAAATCAAAAGTGCCATGTAAAGTAAGAAACCTAAAACGATTATGAAACTCCTACTATAGAAACTTAAACACATCAATTAAATAACATAATCAAAATAGATCACGTATAATTTTCCATGTAACAAATGCCACTTAATTACATTCTAGGATCTACATAATTTAAAAGTGGTCGGGTGCTACTTATAACAACTTGGATTCTAATCATAAGAATGATGAAAGTAATTTTAAGAATGGGATATTCTTGTGTCTTCACTTCTTCTTCGTCCTCCCTTCTATGAACTCCTTAGATTCATCAGGTTCAAATATCCAAATGGAAAAGAACTCTTCCCTGATAGGGGTGTTTCTTTCCTCTTTGGATTTTTAAATCATCCTAACTTGAATTTTCAAATGAAGGAAACTCTCCCATAAGGGATGTTTCCCTTCACTTCGAACTTCAAGTTGGATGGTTAATATCCCATCTTAAAATTCAACTTTGATAATTCAATTTAATTAAAATACATATGGAAAATAAAAAAAAGACTCTAGACATCATGCATGGTTAACTTAAGCAATTATAATCAAAATCATCCTAGATATTTATATAATTAAATTGCTCAAATTAAAACATAGTTACACTTAGTTATGCTCTTTTAATTTTAAGGAGGACTTGGCATTTTTAGCATGTATAAAAATATGTTAGTTAAATTTTAATTCAGTTCCCTTGATTTATAGCTCTACATGAGCATGGCCACATGTAGAAAATCCTATAAGCATCCAAATTTTTCCAAATCTAGGAATAATTTAACACCCATCACTTTAAATAATAAATTTCATAATAAAATTAACACATCAATCAATTAATTGCAACCACCATTTAGTGAAAACTATAGAAAACTCAGCTCACAAGCAGTAAAAAGGAAAACATTGGCCTAACCTAAAACTAGGATTGGTTGTCCAAACAAACCATCTAAAGATGTGTATAATGCTGTGTGGCATGGATATGTTATATGTTGGGTAGTTTAATAAAATTGTCTAATGTTTTAATGTTCATTGTAGGTCAAAGGAGATTTTTATTTTATTTTTAAGTTTTAGTGTTTTAATGTTAATTTTAAGATATATTTTAATTATTGATTGATTACTACCTTTATTTACACTAGAGACGTGAAGTTTATTTCTCCTTCCTTGGGACTAAGTTAATAGCACCGTAAGCCCGGGTTACCTAATAGTAACTATTATTATTTAATTTATGTAATTGGTGAAAATTAAAGGGTTGATAATTTTTAATATTAATTGGTTGGTTGTAGATTTGAATAATTAATTTAATTAATGTTTGTCATCAATTGGTTCTTGGCATTGTTGCAATGAGCTCGAGGAACTAGGTCTCCTTAGGATACGTAGCCTTACAGCTCAAGGTAATCCATCCTAAAAATTAGGTTGATATAATTGAATTAAAGATTTAATTTTTGTTAAATAAATAATAACCAATTGATTTTAAAGTCTTACATTTCATTGAATATATTCGTGGCATTATCACAGTGGGCTCAAAGAACCAGACCTCCTTCGGATACATTGCCCCGTAGCTCAATATAGTCCATCCTAAAAACCAAGTTGATACAATTGAATTAAAGATTTAATTTTGGTTAAATAATTAATAATCAATTGATCTTTTAGTTTTACAGTCCATTAAATCTGTTTGTAGTGTTGTCATAGTGCACTTGAGAAACCAAGCCTCCTTAGGACACATAACCCCATAGCTCAAGATAGTTCATCCTAAAAGCTTCAACACTAGAGTATTTATTATATATTTTAAGATTATTTATTTTATTTAAGAGATTAACTTAATTATGTTGTCCATAAACCAGTTTATGATATTTTCACAATGGGCTCGAGGAACTAAGCCTCAGAACACGAACCCTTGTAACTCATAGTAGTCTGCCCTATAAACCAGGTTAATGTAGCTAAATTAAAATTTTATTTTTGGTTAAATAATTATTAACCAAATGTTTTTAAATTTTATGCTCCAATAAATCGATTCGTGGCATTGTCATAGTGGGCTTGAGTAATCAGGCCTTCTAAGGATATATAATCTTGTAGCTCAAGGTAGTCCATCATAAAAACTTTAGTGTCGCTGGAGTTTAAATTATGTATTATGGGGTTGGTTGAGTAATTTTAATAATTAAAGTTATATTTTTTTAGAATTTTAATTAATTATTAAGTTTTTGAAATTTTAGGAATTACTTAATTCCTTAATTGAGTGGTCAAAACTTGACTTTTTAATTTAAGTTAAGTTCTAAAAATTTAATATTTTTTCTATATACAAGACTCTAAGATGAGTAAATAGACACTAAGTTTGTTAGATTTGAATTTGTTTAGGTTAAGTTATGATTTTTTGAACTTTGGGCGTGTCTTTTAAATATATTTGACCATAAAGTTGACTTTTTGACTTTGACTTATTTCTAGAGGTTAGATTTTTTGAATAAATATAAGACCCTTAAAAGTGTCTAAATCCTTTCAGTTTTCTCAATTTAGAATTTTCTAGAATTAATTATTAAATTTTCAAAGTTTTAGTATTTAATTGAATTATTAAATTACTTAATTAAGGAGGCTTTGGTAATTTTGAAAGTTTGTTAGTGATGTTAGGCCCTTATGAACTAGCCCAAGGAAAATTAAGAGAGAGGTGAATTGGTATTTTAAAGATCTTTAAATCAAAACTCAAACCAAAATTCACCACAAAGAAAACACAATGCAGAATTTAAATGCGGAAATAATAAAGGAAAGAACACACCAGATTTATAGTGGTTTGGTCAAACCTTGACCTACGTCCACTCCTCAGAGGCACCCTTTGAGTATTGCACTAAACTCAATGTCTCTCCTTTAGCCCCCATAGTAAGGCAGAGAAGCCCTTACAAAATCACTTCCACCTTCCCCGGTGCAGCGGAGTAGTTGGGTCCTTTGACAACAGAGAGAACTTCTTCTTCCCAAAACTTCTCTAAAGATAAGCCTTGAATCCAATGGTACTAAGGTGCAAGCTTGCAAGAGCAACCATGTGGAACCCCCCTCTACACTCCCTTGAAACCCCCTCTAAAGATCTTCTCCCTCTCTCAAACTCCACTCTTTCCTCTCTCCCTTTCAAGCTCTCTCTTCAAGTTTTCTCCAAAAGAAATGAAGCCTTAATGGCTACCAAAGACACATACAAAGTCTTTGACAAAGCTTAAATAGAAGAGCTCCAAACAAGCTTATTAATTGCTACTTGCCGACATTATCGTATAGGCTGATATTAAAATCGGCCTGGCCGATCAGCATAAATTTTTCTCAATCAGCCCAATTGGTTTGGGACAATTAGAAAATTTTTTCTCACATCGTCTAGGACAATAAACAATCGTCCTGGCCGATAGGCGATCATCGTGGCCGATTAGTACAAATTCGAGAAAATTTGTCCTGAACATCGCTCTGAATAGAAGTTGGCCGATGTCAATCTTCCATGAAATCGGCCTGGCCGATCCTGCGATCATCCTGGCCGATGTGATCATGTAATCAACCTTTAATTTCTTTTCTTAATTACCAGATTAATTTAAGCATAATTGTGCTGCATCATCTAGGATGACAGGATATCGTCCTAGATGATGTCAAAAAATAAAGAATACCTAAATAGATCTGGTGGCTGATTCTTTCTGATTTGAGCCTATCGTCCCGGCTGATACAAATATCATCCAGGATGATGTGCTTAAAGATGGCTGCCTTAATCATGATGCCCTAATTAGGGTTTCTATTTTTAGCTGATCGTCTAGAACGATAATTAAATCGGTCTGGATGATGTGACCAAAACAGAGAACTCTAACTTAGATAGAAATAAGAGAGCAAGGTACAAGAAAGTAAACACCTTTATAAACCAAAAATAGATTAATAAGAAGTACAAATAGAATATGTTCTACCAAAATGTGAGCCTCGTAAAGTGCACTGTAATCCTAAAATGTTAGTAAACACAGAAAGAAAATTATATCGCAAATACAAGTAGTCAACAAAAAGTGAGCCACAATATTTGTTATTATCAAAAGCATAAACTCATATGTTCGAGTTAAAACAATCTCCCCCTTTTTGAAGATGACAAATATTACAGGTTTGATTTGCAAAAAAGAAAAAACATTTTCTCCTAATCTCCCCCTTACTAAAATAAAATTTTAAAAAATAGAGGAAATAAAAAAATTTTCATTATTTTTAATTTTTCAAAAAAATACAAATACAATAGTATGTTCTCCCCCTTTGACATTATCAAAAAGAGAAGGGGCATGAAAAAGTCTTAAAAAATGAGAAAGTTACCTCTTGATTTTATTCAAAAACTTAGTAAGGAATGGATTGACAACATATAATCCAGAAAAGGTAAGAAATTTATAAATTATTACTCCAAGCTCAAGTTCTTTTAAAAGCTCAAAAAACTTTTTAATTCAATATCTAAATCAAGGAACAAATTAGAAAAAGAAGTAGTAATCTTTTCAAAACTCCTTTCATGAAATATATCTAATAGAGATTAATGCAAAAATTGGTGAATAAAAAATCATGATTTTCAAACTCAAGTTTCAAAAATATCAAGGGTTTTTTTAAGCTTTAAGAAGTACAAGAAATGTAGGCATACTTTGGTGGGCTCATTTTATGCCTCTTGTTAGTTGTTTGGCATACTTTACGCATCTTTTAATATTTGATACACTTTGTGTGTCTTTTTCAATTTGGCTTCATTGTGCATCTTTTGATTTTGCATCACTAGACACTTTTTTTTTTCAACCAAAATATGCTTTTTTCTTATATGTTAAACACTAAAGTAAACCAACACTATTGACAAAACGAACTACTTGAATTATGAGGTGGATTCAACAACTTGCAAAAGATTCCTATGCGATAGATAAAGTGTAGGGAGATGAAAAAGTTAAGTTTCAAAATCCAATTTAAAATATGATGAAGATTTTGAATCAAAAGTAGACATACATCTTTTAGAAAACAGAGATTGAGAGTAAAAAATCATGAGTTTCCTTCCTTTGACTATTTTTAGATAAGTCAACCATAACTTACCTAAGAATTCAAGTAAAATAAGAGATAGATTTTTCATTTTTAGAAAAAATGATCCCCTTTAAAAAAAATTGGTTCTCTAAAGTGTATAGGATACAAACAGTGATGTGTGTGTGTTGATCAGAGAAAACTTTACAAAATAAAAAATCAATGCAACACTCAAGACGAAGAGAAAAAAAAAAAGAAAACACTATAAATAAATAAAACTAAAACACAACACAAACAAATAAACATATAAGTAAGGCTTTTAAACACCATCCTGCTCCTAGTCCGATGCTTCAGAAACTAGGTATGCCTAGGAGATTTTTTGCTTTTCATTATTAGCTCTTTCTACAAGTTGCTTAGCTTTACCCTTTTCTTTTGCAGGAAGAGTTCTCAAATTAGGGCACTAATTTTTCATATGTCCAGGTTTCTTACATCTAAAGCAAATAACATCAAAAGAAATCTTAACATTCTTACCATTTTTATCTTTATTCCACTTTTATTGATGCTTATGTTTGTGCTTTAGTGGGCTTTCTAATTTACTTGATAACTCATGACTTTCATCATCTACTAAGCCACTTTTCTCCATGTCTTCAGCGTTTAGCACTATCATTTCACCTACATCCAAAAGTCTTTGGCTCAAACTTTGCTCGTAGATAATGAGTGAGCCAATCAAACTATCAATAGAATATTCATTCAAATTTTTTGATTCACAAATAACAACAATTTTGTCATCAAATTTGTCAAGTAAATAACCTAAAATTTTATTGACTTTTACAAAGTTTGAAAATTCCTTACCTAAAGCATGTAATGATGTTACAATTTGAATAAACCTAGTATACATGTCTAAGATCGTCTCATAAGATTTCATGCAAAATAGTTCATAATCATGCATTAAAATATTCAACTTGGATTTCTTGATTTCACTAGTGCCTTCATATATGGTGTGTAATTTATCCCAAACTTCCTTACCAGTAGTGCACGTGGATACTAGCATATAATCTTCAAAATTTAAAGCATAGAAAAAAATAGTTTAAATATTTTTCATTCAATTGAGCTTTGATTTGTTCTTTCCTATTACATTGATTAAAAGGAATATCAGTTTTAATTTCATCTATAATACGTGACGGTAAAGAATAACTAGTTAAAATCATATGCCATATTCGATAATCAATTGATTGCAAGAAAGTAGACATGCGAATTTTCCAAAAATCAAAAGTAATATTTTCAAATAAAGATGGACTGGTGATATATTAACCTTCTGCAATATTAGGATTACCGTTGTTAGCCATGGATAAAAATTTAAAAAGCTTTCAAACTTTATTTTTTTATGAATCTCGCTCTGATACCACTTGAAAGTGCTCTGATACCACTTAAAAGTTTGTTAGGGATGTTAGGCCCTTATGAAATATCCCAATGCTAACCAAGAGAGAGGTGAATTGGTATTTTAAATATCTTTAAATCAAAACTCAAACCAAAATTCACCACAAAGAAAACACAATGCGGAATTTAAATGTAGAAATAATAAAGGAAAGAACATACTAGATTTATAGTGGTTCGGTCAAACCTTGACCTATGTCCACTCCTCGGAGGCACCCTCTAAATATTGCACTAAACTCAGTGTCTCTCCTTTAGCCCCCTCAGCTAGGTGAAAAAGTCCTTACAAAATCACTTTCACCTTCCCCGATGCGGCGGAGTAGCCAGTCCTTTGACAACAGAGAGAAATTCTTCTTCATAAAACTTTCCTCAAAATAAGCCTTGAATTCGATGGTACTAAGGTACAAGCTTGCCGAAGCAACAGTGTGGAACCCCCCTCCATACTCTCTTGAAACCCCCTCCAAGGATCTACTCCCTCTCTCAAACTCCACCGTTTCCACTCACCCTTTCAAGCTCTCTCTTCAAGTTTTCTCTAAAAGAAATGAAGCCTCAATGGCTGCCAAAGATACATACAAAGTCTTTGACAAAGCTTAAATAGAAGAGCTCCAAATGAGCTCATTAATTGTACTTTGCCAACATTATCGTCCAAGCAAATATTAAAATCGGTCTGGCCGATCAGCATAAATTTTGCTCAATTAGCCCGGTCGGTTTGGGATGATTAGAGATTTTTTTTTTACATCATCCAAGATGATAGACAATCGTCTTGGTCGATTAGTTCAAATTTGAGGAAAATCATCCTAAACATTGCTCTGAATAGAAGCTGACCGATGTTAATTATCCACGTCATCGGCCCAACCGATCCTATAATTGTCCCGACTGATGTGATCGTGTAATCAATCTTTAATTACTTTTCTTAATTACCATATTAATTTAGGCATAATTGTACTGCATCTTCTAGGCCGATAGGATGTCGTCCTAGATAATATCTAAAAATAAAGAATACCTAAATAGATATGGTGGCTGATTCTTTCTGATTTGAGCCTATCGTCCCGGCCGATACGAATATCGTCCAGGATGATGTGCTTAAAGATGGTTGCCTTAAATAGGATGCCCTAATTAGGGTTTCTATTTTTAGCTGATCATCTATGATGATATTTGGATCAGCCTGGACGATGTAACCAAAACAGAGAACTCTAATTAGACAAAAATAAGTGAGCAAGGTACAAGCAAGCAAACACCTTTACAAATCAAAAATACATTAATGAAAAGTACAAATAGAACATGTTCTGCAAAATGTGAGTTTCATAAAGTGCATTGTAACCTGAAAATGTTAGTAAATACATAAAGAAAATTATATTGCAAATACAGGTAGTCAACAGAAAGTGAGCCACAATATTTGTTATTATCAAAAGCATAAACTCATAGGCTCGAGTTGCAACATATTTTTCTCCAAACTCTTTGAAATCACTCCCAGAGGTCAGGGATGACCAGTAGGAGTGTTTTTAAGGGATGACTTGTAGGTGTGTTTTCAAGGGATCGAAATTTAATTAGGATTTTAGATAATTTTTAATTAATTATTAATTTTCATTAAAAATTTAAATTAAGCTTAAATTAGATGTCAATGATGGGGCTTTTAATTTTCTTAAATAGAGGATTTAATTGTAAACAATTTGACATATTTTGCATTTTTTGGAGTTAATTGGATTTATTGTAATTTATTTTTAATTTTTAGGGCCCCTTAAGGGCTGAATTTTTACTTAGCTAATTTTTTGACCTAATGAGCTCCAAATTCAGTAAAATTTGATATTAAGGTGTGAATAGTCATTAAGTTTATTGCTGCAAAATTTCACTCATATTGGATGTGTGTAGAATTTCCTAAAAAAATTCTAAATTGTTTAGACATCATCCTTAATTATTTTTTCTAGATGTCACTAGTGTTCTAATGAGTTTGAAACTTTGGTCATCTAAACCTAACATAAAGGCATGCACACCGCAGAAAACATATAGTCTAATTCTATCAATTAAGTGAGTTATGAATTCTCAAAGTTTGGGGTCCAAAATGGACTCATCACTTTGTAAATTCATCCCACAACAATCCATTAACTATCTAGAACTAAGAACAATACAAGAGATGCCAAAGATGCTAAAAAAAAATTAACCATAATTTGTGTCCTGTTTAACCACTAGATTGTGAGAAAATTGATTAAAATGAATTTTAAATAATCATCAAAATTTCATAATTTATTGGTCAAAACACTTTAAATTTAATTTTAATAAATATTAGGACTCAAGCCCTTTCCAATGACACCAAAATCACTCAATTTGATGAAAAATGGATTTTTTGTGAATTTTGGAAGTTTTGTCTTTCAAATTGATTTTTTAAGTCATTTTAAATTATTAAACCGCATTGGTAATGATTACTTATGAGGCGGAAGGCTACCACCACTATTTTAATCTGAGTTAGCGTGGATCATTACCGTTGGATAGAATTGGATGACTTGAATGGCACAGAATATACTGTGTGGCCTACAACCAATGAAACGGTGCACGTTCCAGTCCTGAGAACCATGCGTAATTTTAGTTGGGCCACATGGCCAGTTATGGGCCATCCGATCACGCATAAGGCACAATCAAACAACTATGATTGAACTAAATATTTTTATTTTGAAATGAACTGAAATTTTCTAATAGCCATAACTTTCAAAATTCTCAACCAAATTTAATGAAATTTGAAACATAAGCTCATGGTGTCCTAATCCACTAACATTTGGAATTTAGAGACTCCATACACTATAGATTATGAGAAGTTTCAAATTGAAATCTAACCTAAAAGTTGAGATATCTTGCCAATCTGTGGATGGATGTTTGAGTTCTTAGGCTCCTTCTTCTCCTAGAGATGTTTCTTCCAACTTTGCAAAAGACTCCACAAGAAAATAATGGTTGGATTGAAATTTGTTGAGCAAACTTGAGTTTTCCTCACTAGAGCCCTCTCTCTCCACCAAAATGGTGATTTAAGGCTTGGGTTTGGTGGAGAAAAGCTTGGGAAGGCTTAGGAAATGGCTGGAGAAGTTTGGAAAGGATTTTGGAGAGCTAGAGGCTATTGGAGGTGGAGTTTTTTTTAGATTGAATTTGTGGTATTAGGCCAAGTTTCTCTACTTAACCCCCACCATTTTTATTGAATGACTTAGATTTATTAGGGGGATGTTGGATGCATTCCATGTGTCCCGCAAGGTTGTTAAAAGCCAGGGGGAGTTGGAGTTGAGAAAGACCTCTCTTAGTCCATAGGAAGGGGGACCACTAGCTTTTTCCTAATTTGGTTAAACCATGCCTAAAGTATGGATTGGAGGTTGCACTAGGGCTTCTTTGGGAGGGAAAAGAGTTTCTTTACTGTAGGTTAAAGTAGGTTTTGATGGGGAAGATATCATAAGCCCATTTGAAGACTAGTTTGACCATTTGTCTGGTCAAACCAATCAAGGGAGCTGATGTGGTATTTAATGAGGTGTATTTGGTTGTTTGGGTGTGTAGCCAAATGCTTGGAGCCATGGGTTTGGAATTTTGGTCATGTGCATGAGATGGATTACCCCTCTAATTGAGTTGACCAAGTCAAATCAAGGGATATTTTACTTGGGAAAAATTTGGGCATGTGCGGGATGTCTAATTGAATGATTTTGAAAAGTTAAATAGGTTTGAAATGGCTTGAAGAATTGATTTTATCATTGGTGTAAGTTAAGGGTTGATTTGGTAAACCATGGTTGAACTGGTAAACTTGGTCAAATTATAAGTTGTGTTTGCATCCAATAAATTCAAGTGAGTGATTTCAGATCAATGGAGGTGTCACATATAATATAATGGTCATTTGAATTGAAATGACCATTTGGACCCTTAAGAGGCTATTTGGTCAACATGAGTTGACCTAGTTAACCATGCATGACAAAGGCTTGAATTTGAGACTAATGTATTTCTAATGATGTTTATGTTATATTAGAGGAGGTTTTAAGGTTTGATTTGATTGGGCCATGTTAAAGTTTGAAGAAAATTTCAATTTTTTCCTTAAAGGGCATTTTGGCCATTTTGACCCCTAGTTAATTGCGGATCAACCTAAGTCCACCAAAGTGTAGCTTAATGTTCAACATGTCATAAAATTATGGCCATGGTCAAGGGTTTTGGGGAAGGTCCCAAGGCAAATTCCACACGGTGGAGGGTCTGATGGTTTAGGCTGTAAATATTTGAAGGTTTTGTAACCTTTGGATTTCAATCAAGTTTTTGGGTTAGAGGTCTTGAATTGGAATCAAATTTGGATGGTTAACCCTAGGGAGATTCTTAATCATGAATCGGGGGTCATTTAACTAGGTTTTGAGATGATTAAAAAATCACTCAAAAAGGGCTATAGGACATGGGCCTTTAACCTTAAATTGGTCTAAAATTTTAAATTTGAATGCAATTTTGAGTTTGATTGATTGAATTTTAACTATCTACATTAATTAAATCAAATGAGTTATTGTTGATGATTGAATAAATGAATTTAAATAGTGATTACTAGGTGCTAGTACTCTGAGCTAGAAGTTTACTGAGTTGTCTAGCTACAATGCAAGGCTACTTCTTCAAGTGATCTTAGATAATATCAACTAGATGATTGACTGATTGAAGTCTGATTAAAGTTTAATTGAAGACTGGATTGAAATTTGATTAAATACTGGATTGAAGTTTAATTAAAGGCTGGATTTAAGTTTGATTGAAGGCTGATTGAAGTTTGATTCAGGGTTTGATTGAAGTGCGATTGAATTCTGGATTGAAGTTTGATTGTGTTTTGGATGATTGACAGCTAGATGATTATCAATCATAAGATTAACAGGTCAGGAGCATGGATGGATAGTGATAACCTCATATAAAGATGAGGTTAACAAATGGACCCTAAATATGTGTAGTAGATTGAAGTTCTACTGCACATATTGGCATTGACTAAATGGAAAGGTAAAATCTAAAATTTTGATTCAAAGGAAGCATATAACCTTAGAGAATCAAGGTTGAATTGATAGTAGGGTAGTGTAATAAGGGGAATGCTCTATTATTATTGGATCTAATCCAAAGGAATGAAAGCATTATGACACACATTTAACCTTAAGAAATAGAAAGCTAGATTAGTTCCAAGCAAGGCATACTCCACTATTAGTTGATGATCATATGGAAAGAAGCCTGAGGTGGGGACTTACACTTAACCATAGAGGATTGAATTAAAGTTAATACTAGAGTAGTGCCATAGAGGGCATACTCCACATTTATGTGCACCTAATCTTAAGAAAATAAAGCAATATGACTCACATTTAACCTTAAGGAAAAAAGGAGCTAGAGTGGTGCCACGAAGAGCGTACTCCACTACTAGAAGATTTAAACTTTAATTGGGGTTGATTTGAAGCAAGGAATCTAATATGGTGCCATGAGGGGAATGCTTTATCACCAATAGACCTAATCCTAAGGAAAAGGAAGTACGATAACTCATATCTAACCTTAAGTGAAAGAATGCTAATGTGGTGTCACGGAGTGTTTGCTCTAATACTAGCAGGTGATCGTATGTAAAAGAAGCCTGAGGTGGGGACTTACACCTAAACATAGAAGATCAAGATTGAAGTTGAACTAAGATAGCGCTATAAATGGCGTGCTTCATAACTTATAGATTTAACCTTAAGGAAAGAAATCATAATGACTCACATCTAACCTTAAGGATTAGAAGAAAATAAAGGGCATGATAATAGATGATCATATGAAAAGGAAGCATGAGGTGGAGACTTCCACAAATCCATAGAAGATTGAAATTGAAACTATTGTTGATTCTTATTGAATCTAGAATATATTGTTAGACCTAAACTAATGTCCCAAGGCTAACCAAGTGGGTGGGGGGTGAATTGGTAATTTAAAAATTTACTCTTGGATTAATAATTTGAAATCGATAGATGATTTGTAGCAAGTTAATTTTAAATTTTTCAAAATAATTTTTCAACCATGAAAAATTAAAAGTTGCATTAAGTAAATAAGGCAGTAGAAATAAAAGACACAAAGGTTTATAGTGGTTCGGTCAAACACGACCTACATCCACTCCCTGAAGCCTCCACTTCAGGTATTGGACTATTACCAAAGTGACTCTCCTTTTGCTCCCACAGCAAGGTGGAGAAGTCTTTACAAAACTCTATTCCACTAATCCCCGGTGTGCCAAAGAACCATCGTCCTTTCACACCCCTCCAAGTGTTAGAAGAGAACCTTTCATCCTTTCACACCTTCAAAGTGTAGGCAGAGAACCTTCGGCTATTCACACTCTCCAAGTGTAGGCAGAAAACCTTTGTCCTTTCACACCCTCCAAGTGTAGGCAGAGAACCTTCAGCTATTCACACTCTCCAAGTGTCGGCAGAGAAATGAATCTTCTTGAAAGATCTTCACACGAGCAATCTAGAAAGACAAAAGAAAGAGTAAAGAAACATAAATCACACATAGAAATCATTACCTTTGAGTAACCTTGTGAACCCTTCACACTCCACTAGGAACAAATCTCTCTCAAACCTCTCTCATACTCTCTCCTTCAATTTCCCTTTACAAATCACGAGAACCAAATAAAAAAAAAGATTAAATGTCAGTTTTTATTGGATGTTTTATACAAAAGAAATGAAAAACTGTCCAGAAATTTGAGTTTTCAAATTTGACCATCCATGATCGTATATTCGTACTATGAACAGTTCAAATACTATTGTGTATGAACTCATTGTGAATTGGTACAAGATCTATTCATACCCGATCATCATCATGTACAAACTATATTTATCCGGTACGAACAGAATAAATTTCAAAGTTAGTATGTACGAACCGTCGAGATGAAATGAACATAAATAGACTTGAGCCCTTCATCCCAGTATGATAAAAAAATATCATCCATATGATCTTCATTCAACGACAAACCAGAGCCCATCATCCTGATACGATCAAAAACTATCGTCAGTATGAACTTCATTCGAGGACAAACCAGAGCCCATCATCCCGGTACGATCAAAAATATCGTTCATACGATCTTCGTTCGAGGATGAACCAGAGCCCATCATCCCGGTACGATCAAAAATATCATCCGTACAATCTATACTTAGAATTTTTTTTAAACATTTATGTTCACTCCATTGCTCAGCGAGGAAAATAACTGATCAGATCATCTCGTAAGAACTAGTTTCGTACTGTATGATCAGTTTAAAAATATGAATTTTAAAACTCTCCCCCGGTATGTGTGTGCTCAATTACTCAATTACAATCACACTCTCTCAGACTCAAAAAAATAAAAAATACATACTTCAATTTACGATACACTCTAAACTGATCTTGATTTGAAGTCTTCAACAATCCGAAGTATGATTTCCCTTAAATGTTAGTACACACAAGAGCAAAACAATTCTTCCAAAAATATGTAGGAGAAATAATAATCAAAGCAATAATATTTGGAATCATAAAAAACATACAAGTTGCAATAATATCAAACATGCAAAACTAAATAGCAACTATCTCAACAATTAATACTAGGGTGGTCTCGCAAAGGGCGTGTTCCACCACTAATAGATCTAATCCTAAGGAAAAAAATGCATGATGAGCCACATCTAACCTTAAGGACTAGAAAGCTAAAGCTTTTGGAATTTTAAAATTTGGTAAATTTGATTTAATTTGATTCAAAATTCAAATATCTTTTCATTGATTTAAAAGTTGAGCTACATCAAGAATAGTACATCTTAAGGCAATATCCATTGATTGAAAGCATTGGGTGATTTCCTTTACAATAAACTAGTTGATATGAGCCTTCATCGTAGACTGTCTCTATGATAAAAGGTACTTCCCATGTTCATTTAAACTTCCCATTAATCTTTCAGTGATCTGAGATAGGCCTCCGAAGAACTAGGATACGAGTCTTCTACTTGGAAGATTCTAGGTCGCACTAACTTGTCATGAGCTATAACCATTCAGGCTTTATATAACTCTAAGTTTTGTTGAGCTTAGAGGTGATACTCTTCAAGGCCTTCATTCTATTCTAATCAGAGTTGTGCATTTTGTTCTTCGTGATTTGGTTTTATATTGCAATCTTTAGCGAAGGGATCCGTACCTACGAAGGGAGCATGGCCTTAGACCCATACATTAATACAAATAGAGTGGATTGGGTCAGGGTCCTGTAAGTGGTCTGATAGGCCCACAAGGCTTCCACCAACCTTTCATCCCATTGATGTTTTTTGTCATCTAGGATCTTTTAATGATTTGCACCAAAGTTTTATTGATGGTCTAAGCCAACCCATTAACCTGTGAGTAATAAAATATTGAGTATCTTCAATCAGTACCATGATGTTTTGTAAAGTTATTAATTTTTGTAGACTTAAATATGGACCCATTATTTTATATAATCCTGCACGGTATGTTGAATCAATATATGGCACTATCACAAAAGAATTTCATTACATGGTGTAATGTTATATTATGCAGAGGAACTGCATCCAACCACTTTGAAAAATAATCAATCATGGATAAAATGAATCAGTGACCCATTATAGAGGGAGGGTCAATAGACCCGATAACATTTGTGCCCCCAACTCTTAAAGGGCTATAAATTTATAATGGGATGTAATATGTTAGACTGTTGATATAAAGTCATACCATAAAATTGGCATTGATGATAATGTTTTGCAATATTCAAGCAATCATCAATCATTGCAGACTAATAATATCCAAATCTTTTATTTTTATTTTCATCTTAGGACCCAATTGATGAGTACCACATAGTCCGACATGAACTCCATTCATGATCTTCAGGGCCTCTTGTTTTTCTAGAAACCATAGCCATATCTGATCAAATAATCGAGGGTATAGAGTGTTGTTCACAAGTGCATATAAGAGGGCGTGTTTCTTGATTTGATTAGCAATTGACTTATCATGAGGAAGATTTACTTCTTCAAGGTAATCAATGAGTGGTTATCTTATATAGATTTCTTCTTCAGTTGTTAAAGAGGCAGATAGTACCTAGGAAGATTTCAATTTGCTTCAAATTTATAAGAGCTAGGACCTAACAACCCTGAATTTCTATAAAATGGAGTCTTCTTATAGACAAGCAAATTTCTTTACAAGTTTTGCTAAGGTATCCACCACAATTTCTCCCACGGGGAATAATATACATAGGTACAATAGGAATATGTTCGAGTAAGTGATTTGTGTATTGATGGTACTTCAAGAGTTTTGGATTCAAAACCTTGTAAATTTTTGCAATCTAGTTGATAAACAGTTGAAAATCACCAAGATTTTAATCTCTTTTATATCCATCAGTATTATAAGCTCCAAATTTGTTATCAGAGTTTCATACTTAGCCTCATTTTTTATACAAGGCTCTTATAAGTGATAAGAAAAATGCATCATTCTCTTATCTCATATTATAAAAATCAGGCTAATTCCAGCTTTTTCAAGGATGGTAGACTTCTATACATTATCTAGCTGGGAGAATGTTGCACCATCAAAATATGATTCTTTGACACGATCATTGGATTCCATAAAACTTATGATTTGTTTATCAGGTAAATCATCGTTAAAAAGAGACTTTGGCAGCAGCGAGTGTGCTGCAAGGAAGTTAGTAATGGCCTATCCATTCAGAACATGAAAGGGAATGAAAGTTATCTCAAATTGAAGTAATATCATAGACCACCGTGCCATATGCCATAATAATGTAGGTTGGGTAATAAGATATTGTGAAGGGTTGACTCTTAAAATCAAATTTACTTCATGAGAAAATATGTAGTGCCTTAGTTTTTGGGCAACAAAAACTAAAGCAAAATAATGCTTCTCAATGAAAGTATATCAAATTTTTGTAGGGAGAAGTCATCAAATTAGATAGTAGAAGGCATTTTCTTTTCCCTCATCATTGACTTGAGCCAACAGGGCACCAAGTGACTCGTCCAGGGTCACTAAGTAGAGAATAAGAGGTTTACTCAAAATAGGGGCTGTCAACACTAGCAAATTGATAAGATATTACTTGATATTTTTATATGCACTTTGATATTTCTCATCACATATGAATTTGACATCCTTTTCAGCTAGGATAGAGAATGGCTGACACCTCCCAGAGAGATTAAAAATGTCCCTCTTTATATATGCAAACCTGCCTTGAAGGGATCTTAGTTTAGTAAGGCTCCTAGGAGGCGACATATTTAAGATGGCTTCAATCTTAGCATGATCAATTTCAATTATGTGGCACTGCACTATGAAGCCCAAAAATTTTCCTAAAGTAACACTTAAAGCACACTTCAATGGATTGATTTTTAGGTCATAGCAGTACAATTGCTCAAAGATGATTCTTAAGTTATTTCGGTGAGCCTCTTTAAGTTTCAAATCATTGATGTAGCATTTAACTTAATTGTGGATTAATTCACTGAAGATGTGGGTAAGGGCCTACTGTTAGGTTACACCAATATTTTTAAGATTGAATAGCAACATCTTATAACAAAAGATGCCCATAAGGGTTCTAAATGGGGTGTTTCTCTCATCTTCTAGGGCCATCTTGATTTGGTTGTAACTAGATGAGTTAAACATAGAGAAGAAAATGACATGTGAAGAGGCAATGTATACCTTAAGCTCAGGCATGGGTAAAGAAAATTCATCCTTAGGATATGCCTTATTCAGATCCCTATATTGACCTTACTTTTCACTAGACTAGGGACAAGAGGGTTGACTTGGTCAAATTGACCAAGCCATACCCTATAACCATCCAATGGCTTCAATGAGTCAAACAAAATTTGTTGAGCCCAGACCCAGGTTCTGAATCAGCCTGGTTGACCAGGCTAATCCAAGTCACTTCTATTTGAGTTTAGATCAATTTCAAATCCCCTTGAGCTCAATTCCTAATTAATTCAGGATTGATTGAACATGCTGGCCTAGTCAATAATTGAATTAGTCTTAATTTGGTTAAAATTGACCTATTTAGGTCAAATACTTGACCCACATGACATTAAAACACTCCCAAGTCTTCCCTTGGCTCTCAATACGGCCAAGAGAGCTTAGATATCTCTTAATTAACTTAAGAAGCATCCTGATCGTCTATTTGAGGCTATAAATAAAGGCCTAATGCCTCATTAGAAATGATCTTGAATATTCTTCTCGCCCAAAGCTTCCATAGAGCTAATGATTATTCCATTGAGCTCTCCTTGGTTCCCGCTACCTCTCCCAAGTTGAACCCTACCAGCCAAGGCCGTTGGTGGCGAGATTTCTGGCAAACCGAGCACTTAGGGCGTCCAAGGCTTAGATCTCATTATTTAAAGCTTTTTAAGTCTCAGTTTCTTCTATAAGTAGGAGCGTGAATAATCTATAAATGTTATAAGCTTGAGATCTCCAAAATCCATTAGATATTTTTAATAAAATCGCAAACCTTGGGCTAGGACACTTATGTTAAAATAACTTTTTATTAATCACATTTTAAAAGGTTCTATTAAGCTCCCATTAATTATTTTAATGTATTTCATCTAAGTTTAAAATTTCAATCAATTTGATCTACTGGTTTGGGAGAACAAAGAGAAAATTGAACTCTAGGGCATTTTGGTAGCCTTCTTCAGGTGGATGAGATATCTGTCGTTCATCTTCTAATCAACCACTTAGATCTCAACATTCGGAGGCTTCTTCGAATGGAGGATTTGCTCCCTCGGTCCATTCCTACATCTGATGTGATCGGGATCGGATGGTCAAATTCTTTCGCCTACATAGTTAAGTCTTGCAACATCGATTTTTGCGCCACCACAATCATTGGCAATGATTGCTTGTTGGCGTAATCATTTCCAATGATTGGCCCTAGTTTGAAGTAGCAAATCAGGGCCTGCTACGTGACTTTTGGCTGCCATTTTATTTAAAGTAATTTATTAAAATATTATAAATCAATTTTAAATTCAAAAAACTTCTAAAAATTTTAAAAATCATTTTTAAATGATATAGAATTTAACTTGAAATTAATTTAATTTAAGATATATTTTATATTTAAAATTACCTTTAATTAAATAAATACTTAAATATTAGTTAATATTTAATTGAAATTAAATTCAAATAATTTTTAAATTTTAAATAAGAATACTTCAAAATTCCAAAAATAACATGAAATCCTTAGGAAAGATCATGCACTGATAGATAACAAACCAAATGAACTTACTTGATGAATTTGATGACTTGAACAAAAAGAATGATCTTTTAAAATCATCCTATACTAAATTGGAAAAAGAATATAAAGATTTTAAGGATGAATCTGAGAGTAGATAGCACTATTTAAATTTTGACAAAAAGTGTTAGAAGACTTAAACACATTTCTTAAATTGAAAGTACAAGCTCTTGAGGGAAATAGGAAACCCCCAACACTTGAAGATTTTACAAATCTTATTTTGAGGTCAAAATTTTTAAAACCCAAGATGAGACAGATTTATTATAGAAAATTGAGAAACCCATTTCCTGAAGTTAAATGATATTCTTATGGAATGATTGGCCATATTACACACACTTGTACTTTAGATATAAATACTCATTTAGTGTGGAGATCTAAGATGCATAAACTAAATCATATCATACATGCATTTAGTTTTATTTTCCAAAAGGAGAACCCAAACTTGTTTGGGTTCTCAAGTCTAACGTTTGATTATTTTGTAAGAACACTCTCATACAATGCCTCGTGAGAGCATTTAGTACCTGGACAACGGTTGCTCAAAGCATATGACTGGAGACACTACACAATTTATAACGCTGGAAGCTTGGAATAGAGGCAGGGTTACACCAGGAGATAACACTAGGAAAGTGGTTGGCACATATATGATTTGAAACTTGCTAATTTTTTTATAGAGAATGTTTTACTTATCGAAGGCTTAAAGCATAATTTGTTAAGTATTAGTCAGTTATGTGATAATGGGTATAGAGTAAGTTTTTTTTCTACTAGCTGCATATTAAGCATAAATAGAAATGATGTTTTGTATGGAATAAGGGTAAATAATATTTATATGCTAGATTTAAATTGTATTAAAAATCCTAATGCTTTTTGTTTGAAAACTATTTTTGATTAATCATGGTTATGGCATAGGAGACTTTATCACGCTAGTATGAAAAATCTTAGGAAAATTAACGAAAAGAATTTGGTTAGAGGTATACCAAAACTAGACTTTACTAAGGATCACCTTTATGATGCATGTCAATTAGAAAAATAGGTGAAGTCCTCATTTCATTATAATAAGGATCTTAGAACTAGTAAACCTTTAGAGATTTTGCATATGGATCTTTTTGGACTGGTTAGCAATGTAAGTCTAGGAGGGAATGTATACGTATTTATGATTGTTGATGATTTCTCTAGATTCGCATGGTTTAAATTCTTATTTCATAAGAGTGAATCATTTGAGAAGTTTAGAGATTTTTTTGACTTGGATTCAGAGGAAATTATAGTATGAGATTTTAACAATTAAAAGTGATCATGAGGGAGAATTTGAAAATAAAAAAATTAAGGACTTTTGTAAAGAAAAATGAATTGATCATAATTTTTCTGCACCTAGGACCCCTCAGCAAAATAGGGTAGTCGAAAGAAAGAACAAAACATTAATTAAAGTTGATAGAGCCATGTTGGTAGAATATTCACTTCCTAAATATTTTTGGGCTGAAGCAGATAGCATTGCATGTTATATTCTGAATAGAGTGAACATTAGGTCAAAATTGAATAAAACACTCTATGAGCTTCTTAAGGGAAAAACACCTAATATGTTATATTTGCATATTTTGGATGTAAGGTGTTCATATATAATAATGGAAAATCTACCTTAGGAAAATTTGATCCAAAATCAGATTAAGGAATTTTTCTTGGATGCTATAGTGTTGGAAAATCATATAGAGTATTTAACAAAAGAACTTTGGTAGTTGAGGAGACCACACATATTGTATTTGATGAATATGGAAGTTTGGAAGAGACAAATTTGGAAGAGGGTCAAATAGAAAATAACTGTCAAAAGATTGAAAAGATTAATTTGGAAGAAAATTTGGAAAAAGAAAATCCTATGCCTTGAGATTTGAAATTTTCTAAAAATCACCCTAAGGAATTGATTTTAGGTGAACCTAGTGAGGGTGTTAGGACTAGGTGTGGACTTAGCAAAAAATTCAATCATTCTGCCTTTATTTCAATAATAGAACCCACAAATATAAATCAATCACTTTTGGATGAGTTTTGGATTTTGGCAATACAAGAAGAATTAAATCAATTTATAAGGAATGAAGTTTGGGAATTAATTACAAGGCCAAAGGATTAAAGTGTAGTTAGAACTAAGTGGGTATTTAAAAATAAAATAAATGACTCAGGAGTTGTTGTTAGAAATAAGGCCAGATTAGTGGCTAAGAGGTATAATCAAATTGAAGGGATTGATTTTGAGGAGACTTTTACCTCTGTAGCAAGACTTGAAACAATTAGGGTTTTGTTTGCCTTTGTCTGTTTTGGAGGATTTAGGTTATATCAAATGGATGTTAAAAGTGTCTTTTTGAATGGGGTGATACAAGATGATGTTTATGTTGAACAACCTCTGGGTTTTGAAAATTTTAAATACACAAAACATGTTTATAAATTAAAAAAAAGGCATTATATGGATTGAAACAGATACCTAGGGCATGGTTTAAGAGGTTAAGCACTTTCCTACTTGAGAGATCTTTTGAAAAAGGAAGTATAAACACCACTCAGTTTTTAAAGAAATTATGAGATAATATACTCATTGTACAAATTTATATTGATGATATCATCTTTGGATCTATAAATAAAAAATTTTTGTGATGATTTTTCTAAAACAATGAGTAGTGAATTTGAGATTAGCCTAATGGGATATCTGAGTTACTTTTTAGATTTTAGCATTAAGCAAATTAAGGAAAGAACATTTCTTAGTCAATTGAAGTATGTAAAGGACATCCTCAAAAAGTATGAAATTGATAATGCTAAACCTGTTAGTACACCTATGAGTTCCTCAGCTCATTTGGATAAGGAACCAAAAGAAAAATTTATTGATCAAAAGAAATTTAAGGGAATTATTAGATCTTTGTTTTATTTGACTATTAGCAGACTCGATATTATGTTTAGCATTTGTTTGTGTGCTAGATTTCAATCAAATCCAAAATAATCACATTTGACAGCTGTAAAAATGATTTTGAGATTTCTCTTTGGAACTCAGAACTTATGAATTTTGTATCCTAAGTTTAGCTCTTCATTTTAAATAATTGGATATTCAGATTTAGACTTTATAGATTGTAGGGTTGATCAAAAGAGTACATCTAAAACTTGTCAATTTATAGAAAAATTTTTAGTTTCTTGGTCTAGTAGAAAATAGAATTCCATAGCCCTATATATTATTGAAGCTGAATACATTGCATTAGGGAGTTTTGTGACATAAGTTCTTTGGTTGAAATAACAGTTAATTGATTTAAGATTTATAATAGAAACAATTCTAATTTATTGTGATAACACTAGTACCATTTGCATTTCAAAAAATCCTATCCAACATTATAGAACCAAACATATAGACATAAGACATCATTTCATTAGGGATCATGTATCCAAAGGAGAAATTAAATTGAACCATGTTTCAACTAAAAATCAACTTGCATATATTTTTATAAAAAAATTACTAGTTTTTGTTAATTTTAGCACATTAAGAATAAGGCTAGGTGTGATCGATCTTAATGCTTAAATAAGATCTTCTTCAAACTTGATATGTTTTATATATTTTTTGTGTTTTTTATTGTTTTTGTTATATTTTTTTTGTGTATTTTTTTAATGTTTTGTGTGTTTTTGACATGTTTTCACATATCAAAATTCCTATTTCTGAACGATTGTGCAAATTTTTCTAAGTGTTCTATTCATTCTGTATGAAGTTAATTTTCTCGTACAAATTCTGTATCATGACAATTGTTGCTTAGGAATGAATGCATAAGAGTTTTAATTTTTCAATACATATCATACTGCACAATATTTATATTTTTTTGGATGATTTGTATTCATTCGTTTGTTCGCACCTAGACGGTTATCTGGGCAAAATCAGTTATCATAATTGATCGTACGTATAAAATATTATTTCATACATACAAACCACATGTCATTCGATGTGAGGGACGAACCTAACCGTCTTTAAAATGATCTTAAATAATCATTCATTTCGGATGAACACATGTTCGTCTGTATGATCATATGGTCAAAAAGCTTATACGAAAGGATGCTTCGTAACTTGCGAGATTACAAAAAGTCATTTCATTTTGAACATATTAGTTCGTATATATAAAAATATTTTTGCCATGTATGAACCAACTATCGTACTGTACGAAGCCTTTTTTCGTATGCACGAATGGTCATTTTTCTTTAAATAGGAGGGCTTTAGAATTCATTTTCATTCACTTCAATATCCTCTTCCAATCCTTTTCATCTTAAGAAATGGCCTGTTCTAGTAAGTGTGGTAGAGTCTTTAAGGGATCATCTTCCAGGAGTGGAGATGAAAACTTTCTATCTAAAGCAAATGAGAATTCTTTCCTTAGGTTTGTCTATACTAAAATTACTCCTATACTCTTACTCCAAGAAGATATCCATTTTCAAGTAATGCCTCTTTTTGGCTCAACCCAATTTAACTTCATTCTGACTTTAATCCATGCCTATAATAAAGAAACCTTTCACTTCTTCTTGGCAAATATGACTTTTAGTGAGAATGAGAGTAGGGTAAGATCATATGTTCTAAGAAAATGGGTAGAAAGCACGAAGGAAGATCCAGGAACCTTTTTGTATTTAAGAACTCAAGGAATTAGAGCACACATATTGACCTCAAAATTTGATTTTGACTGGTCCGAAATAAACAAAGTTCTTATAGGGGTTGCTCAAGTAGGTCATTTTCCTAGGGTCTATACCTTACATCAAAATGCAAGGATCATTCAGCACGTCCTTAGAACTTCAATCATTCCTAAGGCTGGTAATCGCATTAACATTACTCCTCTTCTATCCACTATTACATATCTTATCATCATTGGACAACCAATATATGAAGCCTAACTCATTCTTGATTACATTCTTAACCTTTCTGAAATTGGGTATGCATCTCATAAAAGGAAGAAGAATTTGCTTTAGGACATCTAATGACATATGTCTTAGAGAAGAAGTACAATCTTGTTCATCTTGAGCCTCTACTTGAAATCCCAATCTACTTCACTGATGCTTCATTTCAAGCATTTTTTGGGAAGGATGATAATACAAGTGAGGATACTGAGCGAGAAGGGGGAGCACCAGCACCTGCACCTGCACTTGCTTAGGGTTCTAACTTTCAAGAGATGATCCAACACTTTGACCGATTACAGAGTCATTTTGATCAACATTTTGATCAAATTCAGACTCACCTTAACTAGTAGGATGCACAATGCCAGCACGACATGGGTTGGATTCGATGATAGTTTGAATCGGTGAACACTAATATAGCTATGATGAATAGCTATTTTTTCTGTCTTCAACCAGCCTCTTCCTCCAAACGAGGGCCCTTTAGAGTTATAAATGTACTTCTTATGTGTTGTCTTTGCCAGCCTTTTGAGATGTATTGATCTTAGTGATGTTTTCGATGTTATGTATACTTGTATTTATTTAGCTCTTGTGTTGATGTTTTGTTATCTTTGTGTTATGATTTGATATCAATTGTGCATCAATGTACTTCATCTTTAAATTGATATCAATTAAATATGTCTTATTTTGATTAGTTGCTTTTGTTTGTTGTTTGAAATATAAGTATACCTATATGATATTTCTATTTTAATTGATCTAAAAAGTGTTATAAATTAACTGCAATACAAAAAATTAATTTCATTATGAAAATTAAATTTTCAAAAAATGTTAAGTTAACTTATAACTCGATCAAGTTTAGGTTATCAATCTCATGTTCTTTTTAGGCATACAAAATTTAAATATTATTATTATAATTTTGATGTCTTATTTTTTTATTTCTCTTTTCAATATAATTATCTTTGTAAATTAGAGAAGTTTGATTTTTTAGATTATTGATTTTAGAAAGATCAAATTAAAAAAATGTACAATGTGTACAAAAATTGAATGAATGCGCAATGATTCACAAATTGAAAAGAGGCACAAAATTAGCCCAAATTTAAAAAGATGCACAAAGTATACCAAAGATATTTGAAAAGATATGCAATATCGCCAATTGAATATATTCTTTCCTAAATCATTTAATCTTTAATTTCAAATTAATCTAATGATCAATTATAATTTGTATTGAAATTGAAATTATCTAATCTTCATTTCGTCATTTTTTAATAATTCTCCTCATCTAATTGTCTAAGATGATTAATATTTTTTATTAATTTTTCTTATATATGTTATACTTTAATTTACATATTTTGAATCTTTCTTTTTCATTTAATGATCATTAACTTTGTTATTGCAATTATAATTCAATCTCTTTTAAGATCAATTACCTAGTTTTCTCATACGACTTCTTCCATTTCAAACTTCTTTCTTCCCTTTTTGTTGTTGTCAAAAAGGGGAGTAATATTGTTTATTTAGTTTGTTTTTGTTTGGTGTTTGATTTTGTTTTTCTGATTGTGTTTTGATGTTGATTTGCTTTTGTTTGATGTTTATTGGTTATTATTTTTGTGTTTTTTTATTTGTAGAAAATAAAAAAATTTAATTTTGTGTTCTTCATGGATTTCCATTAAATTCACATGTTTATTCATTTCGTACATGCCTTCTTGAGTACGAAAAGGATGAGTTCCTGATAGTACAAAAAGATTTTTTCTAAGTATGGATCGTATTGTACAATCACAGTTCGTGCATGCCTTTCAGAGTACAAAATTGTGAGGTCCCTCTTCGTCCCAATGAAGATGAAAAATTTTTGTAACTGATCGTACTGTACAATGTCGTCGTCGTATGTACGCCGTTTAGAGTATAAAATTGGGGGTCCCTCTTCATCCCGACGAAGATGAAAATTTTTCTAAACTGTTTCTCCCATATGAACTTGATTCGTACCGGATGATGATCGTGTACGAAATGTTTTCATACCGATTCACAATAGATTCATACACAACTATTTTTTAACAGTATGTACATATGAAGATACGATCGTACTGTATGATCGTGTATATTGAAAATTGAAAATTTCAGTATTCTCGACGATTTTTCGTGTCTTTTGTATAAAATGTCCACTAAAAACTGATGTAAATCATCTTGTCTTTGCAAATTTTTAAGGGCAATTAAAAGAGAGAGTGTTTAAGAGAGATTTTTTGCAAGTGGAGTGTGAAGGGTTCACAAGGTTACTCAAAGGTAAGGATCTCTTTGTGATTTTGGTTGCACTCTTCTTCTTGTCTTTCTAATTGCCCGTGAGAAGATCTTTGGAGAAAATCTGGTATTCTGCCAACACTTGGAGGGTGTGAAAGGATGACGGTTCTCTGCCGACACTTGGAGTGTGTGAACAGATGACTGTTCTCTGCCGACACTTGAAGAGTATGAAAGGACTACAGTTCTCTACCGCACCGGGGATTAGTGGAAGAGGGGTTTTGTAAAGGCTTCTCTGCCTTGCTGTGGGGGAAAAAGGAGAGACACTGGTAATAGTACAATATTTGAAGAGGGAGTCTTCAGGAAGTGGATGTAGGTCGTGTTTGATCGAACCACTATAAATCTTTGTGTATTTTAAATTTTCGCATTTATTTACTGCAAGTTATTTTTTCTGTGATTGAAAATTTATTTTGAAATTTTAATTAACTTTCTATGAGACTTAACGGTTTTCAAATTTAAAATCAAAGAGTAATTTTTTTTTTAAATTACCAATTCACCCCCCCTCCCCTCTTGGTTAGCCTTGGGACAATAGCTTGGGTCTAACAACCTATTCAAAAATCAACAAACACATCTACACGATCATTGGCTAAATAACTATCGCTTAATAATTCATCAATGTGAGATATAGAAATAAGAATGTTCTAATATTGATAGCCTATAACGTCCTTGCAAAAAAAAACATAAAATACGCAAAAAATAAGCACAGAATGCGCATAACATACGCACATCATATGCAGGAGAATATGCACAACATACGTACAATATATGCAGACCATACGAATACAATATACATATGATATGCATAACATACGCAAATAATATGTATACCATACACATAACATACATATAACATTCAAAAAAACTAAAAAAAAAAATTATTAGTTCATAATAGTTGCAGTTTTTATCTTTTACTGAACTTCTTCAAGCAATGATATATAAAATTTATCTTCTCAGAACTCAGATACTCAATGCCCTGTAATACGATATTATTTCATTTGCAGGCTCATGAGTTATTACAACGTCATCGATTGGGATTGGTTCAGTCTGGAATAGAATTAGTTTCATTAGGGCTGGGATTGGCTCATCAATTTTTTGGGATTGAATTGGCTCATTAATTTTTTGGGATTGGATTGGCTCATTTTGGATTAAGATTGGTTCACTTTTTTGGGTTTCGATTTGCTCATTTTGGGAAGAGATAGGTATATTTTCGGGTTGGCTTAGTTTTTGTTTCTTCACTTTAATCTCTCTTGAATTTTACATTATCCTTTACTGGCTCATTTTTTTATTCCTGGTTCATGGATCCTATCAGGTTCGTTTAAGGTTTGGTTATTTTTCTTAGGCATGGATCCTATCATGGAGATCTAATTTCTTTGGGGAATGTGAATGTTTCTATTTCTTATTGAAAGATAAGGAGTAGCTAACAGATCATTTCTCAGGAAATAATTTACAATGAGCAAGATAATTATTGAGCTTGACATCAATATCTTCTACTCTTTCAGCAAGTTGTTCTAACTTTCTACTCAGCCTACCTTCACATTCATGAAAAAATTATGTGTAGGTTTCTAGGCAAGCGTTGACTATTTTTTCATGGAAAAAATCTAGTACTTTAATAGAAAAAATAAAGTGTGGTTGCTTAGGAGATTGTTGTGGATATTGTTGAGGTAGGGAATGATGTGGAGATTAGTGGGGGTCTTGTTGAGGAGGTGTGTATGCTGAGGAGATTGGTAGGGGGTTTGACGGGTGGATATTTCATGATGGGATGGAGGGCTGTGTGATGAATATTTATTAATGTTAACCAGATTAATTTCAACCTGAGTAACACCCTAGAGGACATAAAAAAATTATATGTTAGTAAATTCTTATTCTTTATAGATGTATTAATTGAAATTTGCTGCATGATGTACCTGGCTACTCCTTAAAATAACAAATAAATGAGTGGCCATCTCAGTATTATATATAATATCATCGGTCCATCGCAGAAAATGGGGTCTTTTATCATTGTAAATAGGAGCATGAACAGAAGGGTGCTCCAGGAACCAAATCTGCATAATATAAAAAATACTTTTAGCAAATGAATTATAAAAAACTAAATAAAAATTAGAATGAATATAACACTCATAATTAGCAGATGCACAAAATTGTTGATGTAACTTGTTGGCTTCTTATTTTAAATCTTATTAGAGGCCTTATTAAACTCTCTAACTAAAAATTCCCTAATTGACCCCTCCCAATTTATTGACAAGAAATCATCTACATTATTTGCTATTCGGCTAAGCAACCGAGGTGTTTTAAAGTTCACAAGTTGAAAAAATAAATTTGAATATAAATACATAATAAATATTCTCAACATGACCTCTGGGTTGCTTGTTCATCTCCATGGGGGGGGGGGGGTTTGCTTGTTCATCTCCATCATGTCTGAGGGGTTTGCTTGTTCATCTCCATCATGTCTGACTCATGTCCAATGATGTAACTGTTGTAGGTGCTAAGAAAAACTAGGATATAACTTCACATTTATTTTGAAGATCAGTGATAAGGGCCACTTCATCAACAGTGAAAGGAATAGCATGCCCCTTTAGAATAAAATATTACTTTGAAATATTCTACATTAAGATCAACTCATAAATAAGTGGGACGTTTTGCTCGAATCTAGAAAATTGTAAAAATTGTATGATATTTAATCTCTTCAAGCCGTCAATAACTTCAGAAGAAACATGCCGAGCAAAATTATCACAGATTGATCGAAACATCGAAATATAATATCGATAGGTAATAGGAGGAACATATATCTGAAAAATCAATGTTAAAAAAATATATAATAAGTTAAAAAGATAGTAAAAATACACACAATATATGCACAACATACGCACAATATACGCAAAAAATATGCACAGTATATACATAAAGTACGCACAATATACGCAGAGAGTACGCACTATATATGCATGAAGAACGAACAATTAAGGACAATACGCACAACGTATGCACAACGTACGCATAACATACGAACAACCTATGCATAAAACATTTATCCATTTTCCTTTTTATTTTTTATAAGATCCAAAGAGTTCATTTGTTAAAAGTATGTTAGAGTTTATGTTTCAGCATAAACCCTAAAAACAGAGAAAATACAATATACCCTATAACTAGCATCAAACATTTATGCAATTATCAAATATGAAATAAGCATAGTATGAGCATAAAATACAAATAGCATGGGCATAAAATATGTAGAGCATAAGCATAAAATATACAGAGCATGAGCATAAAATACGTAGAGCATGAGCATATAATACGTAAAAACTTACCTTTCATTTTGCAGTTGGAGAAGGTGACGCCATCAGAGAGAATGCAAGAACTTTGAAGACGAACGCTAGATTGCAAGAAGAGAGAATGCACGCAGCAAGAGTTTCACTTTGGAGATGGAACGACGGATGTTGAAAATCGAAAAGAAGTCGCTCGAAATGTGGAATTGAACCGTCATTTTCAATTTTAACCTTTATCGTGATTTACGTGTTGAAGCTTATCGGAATTCCACTAAGAAATCCACATCATTATCTTCCACATAGGCAAACCACGCTTAACAATTTTATTGACATCCGAACGCATCTCTACGTCCGAAATGCGCACCAAATAATTCCTCCACCATGAAACACCAAAATTTGCGTGCTAATTTTGTTTTCCATGGTGTTGCAGGCATGTACATAGTTTTTGAGTTTTTTTTTTTTTTCTCCTCAATGCTTTTACTCAAATTTCAAATTCTGTTACCAGAAAAAAAAAAAAAAGAACTGATATATCCAAGGTTATAAATTAATTGATTATCATTATATTCGAACTAAATATGAAAAAGATTGAATAATAAATTATAAAATGTAGCTTAAATTTATAATCTTGAAACTACAATCTTTTATTTTAATTATTGAGCCACAATTCTTTTCATTAATTTTTTGTTTTACAGATTCATATTCTAAATCTATTGCGACTCCCAATCAAGATTTCCCCTTAACTTTATGCATAAAAGGATTTGGGGCCACAACTAAAGCTTTCTTATTTATACATGCAATTAGAAATTTTTCTCAGAGTTTTTTGAGGTGAAGTAAATTGTTACAATTTCTTTGATGCTTCAACAACAGAACCGGGTCTTGCGCCTGCATTGTTTCAAAAAATGGCAATGCATTTACTTAAGGGTCAAATGTCTGGAATGGGAAATTTATATAAGCACTAGTTTTAAGATAGTGTGTAATGAGGAAATAGAATTGTAAAGTTAGATATATCGCAATTGAGGGACAGATTTATGCAAAATACAAATGCGTATGCTAAATTATAACTAAAAATGCTCTCAAATGGATTATCATGCTATGAGTAGGATTGTAAAAATCTACATACAGACTCAGGTCCACACATAAAATTAAAAATAAAAACTCAGTGGACAAAAACTTCTTCAAACTTAACAGTTACACAGCTTCACATTCTAAATATAAGGCAACTCCCAACTAAAAAGTCCCATCAAACTTGCGACAATTTCATCTTTGAAACCAACTTTCTCTTTCTTGGTTTTGCCTCTTCCTAGACCAAAGCATCAACATTAGTATTTTGAAGAGCATCAGATGGTCCAGATTTCATCTCAGATATTGAAGAAAGGTTTACGATAGTTCTAGGTGAAGGAGCAATAGAAGACTTTGTTATCTTGCACCAGAAGATCGCTTGAATTTTGAGACAGAAATGTCCCCATTTTTTATGCGATGAATATTCTTCGAATTTGTAGCTTTAAGAAAAGATGCAGCAGCAGAAGGATCTATAATGCGTCCTCCAGCAGCAACTGCAGCAGCTTGTATAAGAGGATCTGGCGTCACCAACGAAGAAGCAATTGCAGATTTCTTCATTGTTTTTTGGGGTGATGCAGGTTGTTGCAACTTCTTTGATGCTTCAAGAGAATAATCAGGTCTCGCGTCTGCATTGTTTTAGAAAATAAAATTTTATAATCCACTTAGCAGCCAAATGCCTGAAATAAGAAATTTATATGCTCGCCAATTTTTAGAGAATATATGGGACAGCTTTTTATGCAACAATTACATATGTCATGTGTTAAATTGAGACAAAAAATGTTTTCTGATAGATTAATCATGTATGAGATTATTAGGGTTCTTAAAATCCCCTTCCAATCAAACACAAATTTTGATACAAAACGTTATCTAAGAAAACAAGCTAATAACCTCTTTATTCGTAAAGAACCTCTTCCCATTCTAAACTCGTAACAAAATCCTAGCATTGACTAGGACCTCGACCACATCAGCATGATGCACATTGACTAGTTCACCTTCTTCATACCATAGACGATGCATTTATTGTTAACATCTTTATTGTCGATGCATCCACCAACAAAACCTCCATGATGCTTTTGTCCATTGTCTTACACCTCTATTGACACCACTACTGATGTCTCCCCAAGTAATAGAGTAGCAGCTTATCTTATAGAAAAACCTGTGTTATAAGTCGTCTATTACTAGACTAGACCTGTATCACAACCCTCTCATTGGAGGACCTGCATTGCAATCATCTCTCATAAGAACTATACTGTATCCATCTTCCTCAAGACATATAAACCACAGCTATCTCCCATAAGACCTATTCTGCATGTCTTGCTTAATACCTATGTCACAATAATCTCTTGCAAGACTAATGCCACAATCATCACCGATGTGCAATACCTATATCGCAGCAAGATTTATGCCATAGTAAAAAGTATACCCAACCGTCATCAGCATGTCCAACATTTTAAAAACGATGATCAGCATTGCAATGACACTATGACATATTATAGCTTCTTAATGGCCCAACACACTAGTAAAATTAGTTTCATCAAAAATTTCAGGTAAACAAATAAACAAAAGTCATATCAGTGCAGGTTGGGTCGCTGCATAAACGTACTAGGTTGATGAGGCAGTGAGTACTACAATCACAATCATTTTCAGCAAGACCAACTTCATGGTAATCTATTTTTAGACCTGTGCAACAATTGTCTCCCTCAATATTTGCACTGCAGCCATCTCTCGCAAGACATGTTGCAGGCACTTCCTAAAGAAAAACACCTCAACCGTCTCCAACAAAGCCTACACCATACAATCTCCCATAAAACTTACATCGTCGTTTTCTCCCTTAAGATATGTGACAGACAAATTCTACAAAACCTACACTACATCATCTCCCTTAAGACATATGACACAACAAGACGTACGCTGCAATCATCACCCATAAGATTAGCATCACAGCAGACCTATGTCCCTGCCCTGTGCAACAACTAACTTCAAACAAACCGACTATTAACTTACACAATAACTGCTGACAACAACTTTGACAACTCATTTCTTGCATTATGTCATTTTCCATGATTATATAAAGATGATATCATGTATTTCCTTTTATAATAGTGGAAGCTATTCGATTATGCAATACCTCATGATTTTTCCTCCTAGGGGTTCTACATAAAAAATTAGGCGCCATTGCTCTCTACTTAATTACTTGTATGCAATGAAAAAGGATTAAGATAAAAATCAAACCTCACTCTACTTGCTTGACTTTCCAGTTTCCACACAAAGAAAAAATATATGTTTACAAACTATAACTCCATCAATCAATGCCAAAATTAAATTTGACTCTTAACAAGATACAATGAATAAAAAGGATGCATATAGCTGATCACATATAGTAGGATAAAGACTTGATGTTGTTATTGTTGTTGTTATGGATTTATGATAGAGTAAACATCATATAAGCATACTTTTAGAACACTATAAAACCAAACATAATAATGAAAGATGGTCTGCCAAAAAATGCATGTACCAAAAGTCCTTTTTTAAAAAAAGGGGGACAGAGAGACAATATTTCATGTTCATCTATGACAAGGCTAGTCAATGGTAAGATAGACATAACCTAATCCAAAACTAAACCCAGTTATTTTAATAAACAAATCAAGGTTAAGACCAAATTACCAACTTGTACTGATTATCCTGCACTGAGGAAAAACTTAGGATAGGGACAACCTGATCTGATTCAGACCAAATTGCAGCATATGCTGTATACGTAAACTATATTAAATGATTCATAATTTCAATAATTAGTTTTTGTGTGATAGTCTCAAGCGATTTATACTAAGTTTTGAAGTACCTGAAAGCAATTTTGATAAGCTTCCAATCGTAGGTATATTAAGAGCCATTGATATTGCCTTTCTGGTAGCAAGCTGTTCATTGTGCAGCACCCAATCGTTTATCTTGTCATTACTAGCTAAATTTGATGAAGTCAATCGTTTTTTAATGATATTCCACCTCTGAGTAAAAATTAAAATCACTGTATCAATTAGAGTAAGAAGAATACCTAAGATCTAAGTCATCTTAAAATCAAAAGTCTGAGTCCATAAACTAATTAGTATGAAAAGAATGAAAATAAATCATACAAACCTTAGATAACTGAGAAGTCGTCCTATCTTGCTTAAAATCATCCTTTAAAATATTCAGCCAGTTTCCTTCACCATGTTTTTTAACAGCAGCTATTAGATCATTTTCCTCTTGTGTGGTCCATGAATTTCTCTTTCTTTTGTTCGAAAATGCCGGGTAAGCAATTTCATTCCCTTGCAAAGTCCCAGTATAAGCTGGCATCAATGTTTGCTTCTTAGCAACAGAATTCAAAAGAATAGTGTTCTTCACAGTACTAGGATGAACCGCTTTCTTAGAATGTGATTCTTTGCGGAAATGAAAATCACTCATAGGAGCATCAGGAATCATACTAGAAGGCATTATAACCTAACATTTGTAACAACCTAAATGTTATAAAATAAATACTAATAGAAGCATATTACTTGTTTAAACTCAATAGTAGTTATAAGCTCTATGCCGCAGAAAAAAAAGGAGAATAAGCTAGAAGGATCTGACACTCCACTGGTAGCAAGAAGATAGCTTCTTACTTCTAAAATCAAGTAAAATTTCAAGAATATTCACAATGCTTAATACTTGATTATATCATGTCCCTAATCTTTAAAAGGCTAAAATTTTGATCATGGTTTAAAATTGCGCAATATGAGGCCCGCCTTCGTGTGCTTTCAGTCAAAAATAGTTGGAGGCTTACACCTCGAGCGTTTTTTATGAGACTTGCAACTCACCTTGGTTGAGGCCCACCTTGATGCGCACCTTGCTTCACCCTATATATATATGATGACTCAAATAAAAAACCCCTCAATAATGACAGTGCAGGTGATTTCTAAGTCATTGCCATCAATTCCCATTTTCTTAGGAATTAAATGTGGATGAATGAGGAAATGAGAAAGAAGAAATTTGGAGTAAAACTTAATTTTATACGATACTTTTATACAATTCCTATATTTTATGTTGTTTTGTTAATGTAATATTTATCTTTCAATTCTATTTTATGCAATTTATCACTTTACATCATGTACAATTTTTATTTCATATATATATATATCAATTTGTTACTTCATAGTTTAATAAAAAGTTAATATATCATCCTTTAACATATTATTGAGACATTATATAAAAAAAAATACTTTAATATTTATTTTCACTTACGCAATTTTTGAATTTTAAAGCTGAGGCTTACATCTTTCTTCACAAATAAAAAATGTCTCAATACCCAATTGCGCAACTTTAAATTTTAATTTTGATATTATATTCTATACTTTTTGATTAAGTTCTGGTAGAATATATACATATAAAGCTTATCTACTAGATTTGTTTTTGCATTGTATGAGATCGATAAATTCATGGAACCACATTGCATAATAGAAATGGTGTTTACTTTACCTCAATACATTTGTTGGCCTGTAATGAAGCCTCCGCACTAGCAGAAGGAACAGCTTCGAGTTCGAATTCCAGATCACTGTCATCCTCCTGCGATCATACCAAAATTTGGTTCTTACTAGCACAATTAGGACACTCAAGAAAGAAATCATAAAATCCAACTTAAAATCACAACAGAATTAAAAACTAAAATTAAATATAAAGCTAGTGAAGAAGATTACTAAAGATGATATATTAGTAGGCATGCAACTTAGAGAATATACTAAGGTAAATGCATAAACACACTATAAAGAGATAAAAAACTGTTAGGAAGGCTAAAATCCAGCCAAAATAGAGTGCAAGGGGTTGAATATCTCATGTTTATTACGTTAGGGGTCAGAAAAAATCAGATCTAAACTATGTAATGGAAATTAGTATATCATCCCGTTGCAATTCTAACTAAGACTCATTCCATCTTTTACCCTTGGTATTTGGTTGTGTTGCGCATGAACTTTATAACATGAAATGCAGAGATATGGACTTCCCATAGTGTATCATAACTTAATTTTGCTAATTTCATTTCCTTCTGTATACTAGCATATGCCTTTTCATGTACATAGTAGTCAGCAGTTTATGTAGAAGAGTTTGCATCTTGTGGGTTCACACAAGAGCTCATCCCAAGATAACAAAATCCTACTTTATAAAGAACTTGGTAGGGAGTCACCTCCCACATAAACAGTCAAGGAACCTTGCAAGTCGCACAGCTCAACACTTGCCCAACATGAAGAATTCACTGTCAATGTTGCTCGCCACCCACCACAATAGGGTATCATTGTTCTCACTTGAAACTTCAACTGCATGAAAGACGACTACTCAAGAGGCTTTTAGCTAGCCCTACCATTATCAGTCAGCCATAGAGCTCATCTATCCCACAACTCAAGCTAGAACCCTCAGTGACATGGAGAATCCGAACTCTGATGCTCGTCATGGTCTCATGGAGATGGAAGAAAGATAGATGAAAATGATCCAAGATGCCTTGGGAGGGCTACCTAGGTGCGCACAAAGGGAGAGCACCCCTGAAGGATCATTTAACTCGACAACTCTCCATAGAAGGTTGGACAGTAGGACACTAACCTCAACCAATCCCAGATCCCACTCACACAATGACAAGCAATGAAGAGTACAACTAGCCGCCTCAACGAGTTAGAAGGGCATAACCAAAATTGAAAAACGCCTTCACTAGGGAGGTAGCAGAGACAACACTGCCTCCCAGGTTCAATGTGCCGCATTTGAAATATGTGCAAGACTGGCCTAGTGGATCATGTCACAACTTTTGAGTTGATGATCTCTCTATCTTTGATGGGCATTGTCGATGATGCCCTCAAGTGTCATCTATTCTTCACAACACTCAAGGGGTGTAGACTGAGGTAGTTCACTCAGCTAACAGTGGGAGTCATCACCTCCTTTCATGAATCTAAAAGAATGATTGAGACATAATTTGCCAGTGCCCAGAAGTCTCAAAATAATTTACAAACTCTTCTCAAGATGGGATAATGACCAGGTGAGTCATTAAAAAATTTTATAGTAAAGATTCAAGGGGAGATGGAGGAGGTGAAGGATGTAGATCTTGCACTAGCCTAGGCAACCTTAACCCAAGGACTAAGAGAGGATCCTTTTCAGTACGCACCTATAGCAGCCAAGGACGTTGAATGAATTATTGGAGCTAGTCAAAAATCATGACAAGGCCGAAGAATACAACAGTGTTCATACCCTAGATACTTAATGATTAGTGACTTCCCGTTGAAGACCATCAATGCTTTCTCCTCTTTCTTGCTGAGTGCAGGATGGACCATACTCTTGGAAAAAAGATTGGGGCAATTCGCATAAACCATTCCACTGAATTGTGGATGAAGACAAACTCCACTTTCCAATCCCTCACCATGTTTGTCGTGGCCCATTTGTGAAGAGCCACCATTGCAAACCATGAGTGCTCTCTCTATAGGCTAGGGAGGGCAAAAGAAGTTTTGTAGAGTGCTCACACTCACATGGGCCCTACAAAGGTATACTTATAGAGAATTAGAGATGCACGGACATCTAAAGCACAAATCAAATCCGCATTGCATGCAAAAATTTGGCCCAAAACTTCTCATCATTTCCTAAGGATTTGATGCTTCCTACTCACTCGACATAGCAAGTAATCATCGATAGACACCTACAATCACCCACAAGTCATGCACTACATACCATGTCATCAAATTATATTCAAAATGAACTTGCTAAATCACATTAAGTCGCCAGTTAAAGATTCAGCAATGAAGTCACCATTATAGAATAAAGACCAACTCATCACAATGAAGATAAATAGAAATCGTTGAAAATATTCTAAGTATTCTACTTGCTATTCAGAGCACACACATTAGTGTTCACCATGGTGTCATAAACATAGTGCTTGCCGCACAATCATGAAACACGGTATTCCCCATAATATGGTAAACATAATTTTTGCCAAAACATCACATATGAAGTACTCATATTAAAAATAGAAACAATACAATAAAAACATAGTACTCGCCGAAACATAAAAAATTTATTAGTAGATAAAATAAAGGTTTTTACATTAAGTTCCGCACGTTACACATTACATAGAAGTAAAAAGTGGTGTAAGTTTGCTCGTCAACACGAAAAAACCTACATGATGGGTCACTTGCCATCTCATCTTAGGCGGCAAGATGCGAGTTGCCGCCACCTTGGCTTGCAAGGCGGCAAGTCCTTTTTGAATTGAAAGATCGTCCTTGAAGTGGCACCCTTTTAAGAGTCACCCAACTTTCCCACTATAATGCTCAAAAATGTTCAAAAAGGGTAAACATAAATTTGCCCTAAAATCATACCCCATTTTTTCACACATTCAAAACAGCATTAAACTTATTTTTATGAAATTTTATTTTTTATTTATATCATTTTGAAATATATATATATATATATATATATATATATATGCATATAAAATATAAGCCTAATAGGCATATATAAATTAATTTATTTGGGAAATCAAAACTTAGGAAAATTACTTTTCATTAATAAAAACATATTGTAGCAAATCAGATTTTCCACTTACTGGCTCATGCAAAGGCTAATTAGTGCGGAAATCTAATGGCTGAAATTAATTGGGTGATAAGTATTAGTTATATAAACTTACACATTAAACCCTTTTAATTCCTTCCTCCTCCCGTATCCTCTAGAGCCGAAGCAATAACCTCCTGAGAGAGAGAAGAAGGTGGAAGTGAAGAAGGAAGAAATCATAGATTGGATACTGCAGCAATATACTACAGCTATTTCTTTATGGCGATGTCACCGCAGAGATCTAATGCAGCAGGTGTTGTAGGAATCGGGAAAAGAATAGGGAAAGCCGTAGGAAAGGAGAAAAGAAAAAGGGAAGAAAAGTAAAGAAAAATGGGAGAAAGAAATTAGGTGAAAGTTTTATCGTGTTCATTTTGTATTGTAGGAACAAGAAATTTGAATGAGGGGCAATTTAACTGAGGTAAAATCTTATGTTTAAGATTTTGTTGTAAATTAAATTTCTAAATTAGATTCTTTATAATTTGATAAAATCATGATTTATTAGGTTGTTTATAAAGGAAAAAGAAGTTGCGGTATCCTAAGTGATCAAATTCATCCTACTAGCCCAGAAAATGAGGTGAGATAACCAAATTTCTAATACAAAAAGTGGCAAATTTTTAAATCTAACCTGTATAACATTTCTTCATGTTAATCATAAGATGAAATTTTGGGTAACAAGAATAGCTTCAGTTTTATAATCATTTGTTCATTATGAATTTATTTTACATATACAATATTTTGTGTGTAATGTTACATGATATTATTGACGTCTTCTATGCTAGTTTGGAAGTTATTGAGAAAAATTATATTATGGGGATAGGCATGCACAAGTAAACGTGAAAGATCTAACAAGATAAGCCTTAGTAGGGACCATACAAGAGGTACCCGGCTCTCTCTTTTATAAAGTACGAGTTTTTAGATCCAACATTGAAGGGAGAGACCATAACCTATAGTCATCATATGACTTTCCTAAAATATTGTACAATGAATATAATAAGGAATATAGGAGAAACCTGAAAGAGTTCATACAGTAATTGCATGGTTTTATGCCTTGATCATTTAATACACTTATGATCCTTATATTAGTTCAAATTATCAGCATACATGTTAATTGTTTCTTGCTCTTCTATTAGGATTGTGTATTTCATGTATCATTTAGCTCACCAGTTGATGTATTGAAGGGGAAAGAAACTAGTGGGCTTTAGGTAGAAGATTTGACCGCCCTGTATGCATTATCATTTTGGGTGTTCATTTTTTGGTGTGGATAGAAGATGGACCTTTGCGGTATGTAAAATTTTATTTGCAGTTTTAATAAAGCCAATGTATTTATTTTTAATGTATGTGGTGCATGCGTCCAAACATTAAATCTTGAGATATAATTCTATGGCTAAAAAATATTAATGTTGGGATAGTCCAAACAGATTATATTTCTATTCACTCGTCAATCCTGGAGAATGTATTTCCGGATGGGTTTTAGTGAGAAATGTATATGTATGGATTTTTCAACTCTGTTACACCTTAGGTTGACTAAGGTGGGTCAAAATGGGATGTGACACTCACTACCCTCTGAAGGTTCATCTCTTTTCAAGAACGCTAACTCACTCTACTAGTGTTTCCAGAGTAATTAGCCCTTGGGGAGGAATGCCATAATTAGAGATGCCCACTGATAGTGAGTATAGAGGTTTCTCAAAATTGCCTCTCCCTGAGGGGTGGGATCCTCTTGCTCCTCAATGGGCACCCCCTCTTGTTCAGTGTGCCTCTTCACCCAACCATCCCATCGTTATCAAGTCCACAACCACTGAAGGCTTGACAGCTTAAGACTTAAATACAAAAGCCACCCCTATGATTAACAGTGAGGGATTAGCAATTGAAAATACCTTATCCAGAAAACATAAAAAACTACAATAAATTTATCATGCAAGATGGCCATCTGTGCATATAGCCCAAGTGGCCACTATGTCAAAACTAGTGCATTGAACATGCTCAGTAGATGCCTTAATAGCTCGCTCAAGGAGATATAGATCACTGGCTCATTCCAATAAGAAACTCGCCCACTTGATAATGCTTACCTTAGATATCTGAGGTAATTTTTCTTCTTACGTTCAAGGGGATAGAGGTGCCAACCCGATTCTAGGTGAGGTCACCACAACGTCAGTGGAGGCCACCTCATTAGTGTGAACCGCCTCCACCAGGCAAACCAAGGGCACTCGACTTGACATCCTCCAGTTAAACCACATATTATCAAAATCAGAAGAGAGGTTCACTCTTCCAAGACTTGTTGTGTCGATGCCTATAATGACTGTTTAGTCGACAACACTGCGGCAACTCGGGCTCAAGCTTCACTCTCTTTGCAGGGGGAGCGCCAATGAGTTTTTACCCTTACATTGTTTGGACATCACCCCCAACTATTTTACTTAGCAAAGGGTTACTCACTCCTTTCAGCCTTGACGCCTTTCCCTAGGAGGAAGGCTACCTTCTTTACTAGTGTTATTCTAAAAGAGGCTAACTCGACATGCTCCATTTTTATCACACTTGCAAGTTTCTATATCTTTATTCAAAGGCTCACAAGTGTAAAAGATTTCAGCACAAAACACTTTTTATATAGGACAATCAAGAGTAGTGTCGCATCACTATTAAAATAAAAATCTGCGTGATAACCTAGGCTACAATAAAACAGTGCAAAAACTTGGCATGTACTCTCCTGCAAATGTTTGGTATCCCTAATTGATGCTCGCTATCAATTCACTTGTCCATTTCATCGCCCCACGCTTCCAAGGGTCACGTGAATTGAGGAACTAAATGTATTCTAGCACATGCCTTTTCAGATACTTTAACAACTAGTTGACGGGTTATGGAAAAAGAGCTCGCAGCTTGTCGGCCCACATAGGAGCTATCCCAAGGTAAAAAACCTAGCTCTACAAAGGACTCATTAGGGAGCTACCTCACACATAAACAGTCAAAAACGTTCATAGGTCACCTAGCACACCACTCACTCCACTAGGAAGAATTTGTTGTAAATGTTGTGCACATCCACCATGTTAGGTATTGTTGATCTCACTTTTCACTTCAACTACAGGGAAGGTGCCTTCTAAAGAGACTCTCAACTTGCCCTATCATCATAAGCCGGCCATGGAGTTCATTTACCCCACAACTTAAGCTCACTCACCCCTCTCATCTCAGGATGTGGTGTGATTCAAACTTAATTATCTCTATTCAAGACTCGTATGCTCTTACTCGCCTACACACACACGACACTACTGAGATTGCCCAGAAGTAGACAAGTCAAGTTCAAGGAAGGCAACTCCACTCCGTCAGAGTATGATAAGTATTTAAGATAGTTTGTAGAGTCATTGAGTCTTGTATTTTTTATTCGTTTATTGATGTAGCATTATATGTAGTCCTCAAATCTCTATAAATAAAGGATGAACTATTAAGAGGAACATTTGGGATCTTTTTTACACCTTTGGCATCTCTTGTAGCTCTTGGCATTTTTATAGATATTAGAGTTATTGGACCATCTCCTACAAATTTTTCAATCTCTATACTCTCATAGGTTCCAGGTCATACTCTCAAAGCTTACCTACTAGTAAGGTCAGGCATCATCCATGAGCAAATTTGAATCCAACGCCTTAGTTGAGGAGAATATCAACTACTTTTCTTTCTGAGTTGCCACTTAATCAAATGAACATAAACTAGGATGCGACAATTATAATCATCTTTATTCCAAGTAACACTTAGAGATCCTAACTAGCCAAGCCTATCAATAATTGTATGTCTCAAGAGTTGTACTTTTAAGATAACATTCAGGTATGATTAAAAAAAGTGCCAAGCTTAAAAGCACCTTGAATATATTTTAATGAACGCACCCTTCAGGCAAGCAAAAGAATTGATCAACCAAAAATAATCGTTTAAAGAAAGCCACATCTCTTTAATAAACACACCCTTCAATCGTGCGAAAGATTTGATCAATCAAACATAATCGTTTAATGAAAGCTACTTCTCTTTAATATCCCATTTTATGCGTCTATTAGATCAAACCCATTGAAACTCAAAATGTCATAACCCAATATATCGAGTAGTATATATGCTACTATATTATATGCACGTATATAGACACATGCTAACATTAACAAGAAAAAATATGTTTCAAATGTCACACAAATATTAATCAACAACCCTAAAGCCTAAATAAAACAAAAGAAAATTAAAAAGATATTAAACATTTCGGAAAAAAGCTAACCTCAGGCTCAGTCTCGACTAAATTTTCAAAAAGAGGCTCACGGTATGCCAAATGACGCCAAAGCATTTGATACTCCCGTGCATTGGATATCCCTGTTGAAGACCTCTTTACAAGTGTCTTCCAGTCAATTTTCACATCTGTAATCTCGGAAATCTCCTTGAGAATAGTAATGATTATTGTTAGATTGTACCTGTAAAATAACATGATTAAAGTTATGAAAAAAAAAATTAATGAGCCACATAAGTATTGGAATAAACAACTCCAAGGAAAAAATATGGAAGTGTTCAAGAAGTTGTTTATAATAAAAAATAGTTTGAAAAAAAAATAACAATAAGAAAATTTGAAGGCATATTAAAGAGAATTTTTAAGTAGCTAATCAAAGTTTTGCTTGTAAACAACTCAAAGTTGAGTTACATTTTAAAAGTATAGTAAGCTGAGAGAGAAACTAATATCTATCCAAATTTTGCGAAATAGACTCTTTCATATTGAAATAGTTCTGGCTGTGTCTAGAATGCCAACGTTACCTGGAGAATTATTACATCTAGCTTGAAATATGATAAAAGTGGGGGAATTAACACATAATTTTTTAATTTCCATCTCTTCCATAAATCACAAACTGAAACCTTGTATTCAAAAAAAAATTTAAAATTTTTAATAGAATCGTGAGACTGATTGCAGGATGAATCATCAGCAACCGCCATTTCAGAATCACCATTGATAATATTGTAGAATAATGTTATAATATCAAAAGGAGTAATGAGATTATGAGTAAAATTTGAACCCTCGAAAGGGTGGCAGATCGATTTCCAATATATGACTCTTCAAGTATCAGCAGAACTGATATCTATATCCCGATGATACCAAAGATAACGGAGTGGGAGGGTTACTGGCATCCACAACAAACTAACATCATCTTGGAAAGGCACAAAAGTATTAAGTAGGTAGAGTTATTTTTACACTTGATTTTGTCTTCCTTGGGTTCAATAAGTTCTAGTAGCTATTTTCTAATCATGCAAAACTCTAATGAAGAGGAAAAACTATTTATCCTAATAGATCAATAAAAGTAGGACATTACAATTTCATCACAATTGTTTTAATCAAAAAAATTTTGTGGAAAAAAAAATTTGGTGAATGCAATCAGAGACCTATCATTTCCTCATTATGTTTTAAAATCATTTCATATGGTAGATAAAAATAGATGCTACTAGTACTGTATTTGACGGTATTGCCATCAAAAACGTATGAGGGATAATGACTCAAAAAGAAAACACGCAAAGATGCATACAAAGAAACAACCGTATTATTATAATAAGGATGTAGAAAAAAGAAATTAACAAGTTATTTCAAACAAGACCTGAGATATCCATTTTGACTCAAACTTATGATCATTGATATATTACATATTTCCAAAGTTAGCAACCAATAACCAACACAATAATGTGGGCTCCGAAAATTCGGCCCCGGCCTCCCGCGCTTTTCTATTTTATTCGGCGAGGAAGTTTTAATTGATAAGTTCCGAGATAAATTTTGGAAGGCAGATGGGTTTGTAGATAAGACACTACCCAGAGATTTCGCCCTCATTTTGTGAGGACTTTATGATCTGAGTTCTGGTTTCCTATAGGCGCAAGCCCCTATAGTTAATTACCCCTCTCGATCACGAGAGAGAACTTTCGATTAAGGGTAGTCGTCAATCAGATATGTAGAGATACGTGTTATCTGGCATATAGTAGCAGAAATGGACTTAGGATATTGGTAGAAATTGGATTTGAAATTTGGGTTTGGATTTGGGAATTTGGAAAGAGTTTGGGTGTTTGGAAAATTTAATATTTAAAATAGAAATTACACCATCTTGTACTTAAAGCGGATGGTGGGGGAATGGATGATAGACCCGATCAAGATCCCATGGTTCCGTCGTCTCGGGCCATCGTGGACCCTGGTCTACTTAGTCAGAGGAGGTAGTCGACCCAACCTGACAGAAGGATCCTTGTCGGCAGCCATGGGTTGCTTCGTCCAAGGGGACCTTGTAGACCTGGGTTGAATGTTTGTCTAAAGGGACAAATTTGAATCCACCTTAGCTTACAGAGGGCTTTGTGCCATATCGATCATATCCTATTGATTCATATCTCAAGAATTTAACGTCATTAAGAAGCGTATTGGCTCTGGCCATAACCGATATTTCGTGGTGCCATTTGGCGGCAAAACCACTCGGTTCAGAGGGCCCCAGGTCATAACCGTTTATCCTGCGGTGCCATTTGGCGGAAAAATCGCCGGTTAGAGGAACTGGCAGAAGACTTTTTGAGAATGGATCCTAGTAATATTTTCGACTAGGCATTTAGCTCTTTGTGAGCTAGAGTTTATTTGAATTTGTCCACCCCGGCAGACTATTGCGGAGGGTGGATGGATTTTGATTTAAGTGTTTGATAGTTAGATTTCAATTTTTAAATATTTTTGGATTTTCTGGATTCTGAATGATCTTTGGAATTTTTGGTTTTTTTGGATTTGGACTTTATGGAGTTTAGATTTTTGGGCATTTGGATGGAATTTGAAAGTATTTGTGAACCCCTCCAGTTGAGATAACCAATCAATACGGCCATCATCGGGGTGTTCGAGGTCATTTCTCTTTTATCGATTGAATCATGTCGACTCCATCGAATTATCGATAGAGAATCGGATTTTGCAGGCTTTATGACCTTGATTGTGAATTTGTATTGTTGTAGGCCTTGAATGCCTAATATGAATGTTTTAAAGCAAATATATCGGTCGCCACAACTTTATATTTGCTTAATGGTTCGAACCCTGTCAACTTCTATTGACCCGTATAGAAGGATCGGTTTCGAACCTGAATTCACTTGTTAACCCGCGCAGCATCCCTAAACGTCACGTGTGTACCAATAACACGCTCGCCGGGGCCCATGCGGGTTAAGATTGTATTTTTCCCTTTAGTGTACCTATGTGTATACAAATTACAGTGCACGTGCAAGGGTATTTTAAAATATTTGTAGACGCCTTCTGTCCGCTTGCATAAAAGTTGCGGATCCGGTGGCGTGTTATAGTTGTGGACGCCTTCTGTCTGCTTGTACGAATGTTGCAGATCCGGTGGCGTGGCGTTTTGATGTTGACTCCCCTTTCTCATTCACCGGGGGAGGATTTTCTGGATTTGGAGTCAAAGACTACTAATTTGGAAAGAACTCCTTTTAGGCTCTTCGGCGTAGTGGACTTGTTATTTATGGTGTTTGTGGGCACCCAAACTGTTCTCTTCTTAATTATAGAACCAAAAAGAGACTTTGGAACACCAGGAAGTTTGGTTCTAATTTGTTCAAATATTTCCCCCCTTTCTGCTAGGGGGTGTACTTTTTGTACATCGAGTCGCTCTTATACCCGACATACTTGGAGATTTTGGTCACCGCTGTCGTAGGTGATATCTGTACTTGTGTCCACAGTTATTCGTTGTTCTTTCAATGCACTGTTATTATCCATAAGTATCCATTTACAGGGGACCGCTGTATCCACTACGGGCTACTAGAAAATGTTTGCAGGAGATTCATTCTTTCTGCATCATATCCACCCTTTCACCAATCTCGGGTGGGTTTGTTGGGTTGCATTTGTTTGTAGGAAGGCGGATCCTCCATCATTGGTCCCTCGTATCGCCATCTCAATCAACAGGCATTTGTAGAAATTATCGTAGGAGATTTCAACAGTATATGTAGGAGGGACACCCGTATATTCTACAGTCATTCATTATTCCCGCAGGTACGATGCTCCCGATCTTGTAGGGACTATTGTAAAAGTCCACTACGTTCTTTGTTTATACGTGTCGAGGTCTTGTTCAATTTTTAGTGTATTCCACACTTAGTAGATTTGAATTTGAGTCTAAGTGTATGTTCAAAAATGACTGTTCAAAGTCTTCTGGAATCTTTGCAGGTTCAGTTTTATGTTCAAAATGACTTGAATTTGGCTCCAACTTTGAATTTGTTTCATTTGAATTTGGTCTTTATTAGTAGGTCCTCTGCACGTTTTTCAATGAAATTCAAAAGTCCACTGCCCTTTCTCATTTGGTTCAAATCTTTTGTTCTTTTGAGTTCAAAACAGGTCCAAGTGTAGTAATATTTCACCCGAAATTTCGGCAACCTCCCGGCGTCTCCCCCGTTTAGGGGAAAACTACGAGAAAACTGGGCCTTCCCACCACGCGCACTAAAAGCGTGCATGGTAGGTGCCCTCTTTCGAGGACACCTCGGCCGTGATTTTTCTTCCCACCACGCGCAATAAAGGCGTGCATGGGGTCTTTGACGGTACCTGTTACAGGAAAAGAGCAGTTTTCTTTCCCCCCGCCCGGGGGTTCTTATGAATTGTTCCGGCCACGCAAAGAAGAGAGTACACCAGGCTCACCTGGCCTCGTCGTGTGCGTCGAACCGGGTTCCCTCCAACCACGCTCACCAAAGACGTACTTAGGTGGTCTGCCGGCTCGACACGCATGTCAAGACAGGAGGGCGAGGCGTCGTAGGAGTCGTGCCGGGTTCCCTCCTACCACACTCACTAAAGGCGTGCTTAGGTGGTCCGTCGGCTCGACACACACGTCGAAGTAAGAGAGCGAGAGGGGAGGCGACTGTCCGCCTCGTCGTAGGCGTCGGACTGGATTCCCTCCTACCACGCTCAATAAAGGCGTGCTTAGGTGGTCTACCGGCCCGTCGTACACGCCGAGGACGGAAGCCTGAGTTTAGGGATTATACCTTCGGGACCAGTGGACCGGCGGTGGAGGGCACGGATGTCGAGGCAGGTGAAGGTATGAGAGACGAGCACTTACAATCTATTATTACTATTCTTTATTATAATCTATATTAACTATAATAATAATTAAATAATTATTTTTTATAATTAATTACTAATTAATAATTAATTATAATTAATAAGCTAATTTTAATCATAATTAATTAATGATTATAATTAATTTGAAATTAATTATAATCAATCAAAAAATTATAATTAATAATTAATTAGTAATTATAAATTAATTATAATTAGATAATTAATTATTATAATAATTAAATAATTACTAAATATAATTAATAGAAATTATAAATAAAATGAAGTAAATAATATCAATTAAAAAGGAAATCCCTGCAGGTTACGGGATTTGGCCGAGAGAAGTGCTCGAAAGGGAGATTGTCACCTTTACAGCCAACAGAGCTCCTGTTGTTGCTTCTGATTTAAATGTTGCAGCTTCCGATCCGAGAGGAAGGAAGTCGTCCAAGGAGCAACGTCGGACAGCCACTGAAGGGGCTGAAGGAGCGGCGCCAAAGGGGAGAAAGTTAACTTCACGCCAGCGAGCTCCTGTTCAAGCTTCCGATCAAAGTGTCGGAACTTCCGATCCTAACAGGAAGGGAATGTCGGAAGAGGGAGCGAAGTCGACCGGGCACGACGGAGCCGGAGAAGTCGTCGAAGGGGGACGCTCGAACAGAGGAGATCGGGCAAGGCAGGGAGGTGGAGGTCGGAGCTTCAGCGGCTCTGGCGTCAGGTTTGGAGTAGCGGCTGGCTCAAGTAAGGGAAGAAACTTCTCCCTCTCTCTCTCTCTCTCTCTCTTTCTCTCTGTTGGAAGCAACTACGACGGGATGCGATCGTGGAGAGGGGGGAAGAGCGAAGACGGGAGCTCGATCGTGAGTGAGGGAGAGATGTCGTGAACGGGAGAAGAGCCCTCGGCTTCTATTTAACAACGCTTGTGGTTGTTCGATCGAGGCAGATCGCTGGGTACCCGGGATGTTTCGGCGCCGCTTGCAGAGCTATCACGGGATTTCATGCTGGATTTCCGGCAATATTTGTGGATCCGACGGGTCATTCCCCTTTTTTTTCGTATTGCATGGAGGTCAACAACATGACCTTTTTTTATTAGATCTAAATGAGAATTTGACTCTTAATTGAGACCATAATGGAGAAAAAGAATTCATGTAGCCGACCCCATGTAGTGAGATAAAGGCTTGATGTTGTTGTTGTTGTATTACATAAATCTGTATGGCTAAAATTTGTATGCAAAAATCTGTATTGCTTAAATCTATATGGCTGAAATTTGTATGGTGAAATCAGTATTGCTTAAATCTATATGGCTGAAATTTTTATTGAAATATGTTTTGCTTAAATCTATATGGCTGAAATTTGTATTGTCGAAATCAGTTGTTGAATTCAATTAAGGAAAGGAGTAAGAGACTAAAGGAAAGGAGTGGATTGAATGAGGTTAGGTTTGGTGGAGGTGGTGTACAAGAGGAAAAGAAAACAGTCTAAGAGAACCAATTTCTAGTAAGGTAAGATACACAAACTATGGTTTAGAAAATAGAAAAATTGTATATAATTTTAAACTCATATTGTATATGATTTTGATGACATTAATTCCAGTTTCATTTTGTAGTTGATTAATGATTCATCAAATAATATTAAAATAGCATATTGTTATTATGATGAAAAGGTTGAGATAGATCATATATGGGGGATAGGTCAGCATAATTAAAGGCGCAAGATTTGACGAAGTAAGCCTACACTCTTTCAATTCTAAAAGTTGGAAATCAGACCTGACATTAAATGAGAGAGCAGCCTCAAATCTAAAAGTTGGAAATATGGACTCAAGTCACTCAACCTTGATTTAGAGAGCTGTGAATGTACAAAAGCTTATAATCATCATATGACTTGCATAAAAGTGTTTAACAATAAACAGAATAAAAAATGATGTTATGTATATCTTATGTCTATTATAGAAATTTTCATATCTTTTCAATTGACTGTCTATTATAGAAATTTTCATATGTTTTCAATTGGCAATCAACATGTTTATTATTTCTTATATATTGCTTGCGTATTTCATAAAGCTTTAGGGTAATTATACGATAGCAGTAATTATACTATAGGAAAGGGGAAAGAGTCAATGGGGCATTAAAACAGACAGTTGCCCTTTTTGTGTACATACGTTTTGGGCGAATATAAAGATCAAAGTAGAAGCTATACAAATATTTTTGGGTATGTAAATGTTATTTAAAAGTTTAGTAAAGCTCCATATTTTACTTAAGGTGTGTACTAGATATGTTTAAATATACTTTCATTTATGAAATATTAATTCTAGTCTTGAGTTTTAAAAAACTTGAAATTTTGGAAGATTTGGATTGACCATTTCCTACTCACTTGGTCCTAATAGAAGTATTTCATGATGGATGTTAGTAAGAGATAAGTCTGTTTAGATTATCCCTCTGCTACACTCTAGATTGATTAAAAGGGGTCAAAATGAGGTGTGACATGCTACACAACAAAATGTTGCTAGGGATACTTCATTCGCCATCCATAAATAGTAGATGAAATGAAGAATTTCAAACAACCCTTAAATAGTTACAATTAGTTATCTTAATCATCACAAACACTAACAGTAGCAACACTCCTAGCTAACTACTCAAAGTCATCTTACCAAGTCCTTGTTTCTATTCATTCGTAAGAGTTGCATTATATTGTGATAGTTATGCTTGAACATCAGTGAAGTTCTGTAAGAAAATAAAATTAGCTGCCAAACAGTGGAAGGGATTCCGATATTATAGGAAAACACTAATTACGTCATACCCTAACATCTTCAAGCCCGCCATGTACAATGATGGAAAAACTGCAAACAATTTTGGTTGCGTACAAAATCAGAAAAGAATTCAAACCATCAACCAAAATAAAATTGGTACTTGGTAGCATACAAAAAAAATGACCTTTGATTCAAATATATTAAAAATAAATATACAACAACAGCCTCAAACCTTTATCCCACTAAGTGGGATCAGATTAAAAATAAATATGAACTAAATAAATTTTTGTTATAATTAACCTAGTAAGATATAAGATATAAGCTTTGCTTACATAAGTAATAATCCGTATATTCAAGGAGAATTATTAAAAGAAAACAAAATCCTAGCGTAGAAAAATAAATATGAACTTACTTTGGTTTGAGAAAGCAATAAAGCAAGATAATATATATGTGCCATTCCCTCATAATTGCTTGGGGTGTTCTCTTGAGAGGATGCCTGGGCCCAAATTGACGACAGAAGAAGACCCACCTGGTAACCACTCAATCTTACGGACATCAACTCCTGCAGAAAAAGTACGGATTCTAATATTTCAAGCAACTAAAGATTCCATAGTCACCTTTCTAAATTCACTTACAGATGTTCCATCAGATGTTCGGTAAGGTAGGTAGAGTTCCATGCTAGCTGGAGCTGGGCAGACCACACACTGCTTGATATCTTCATCATGAGCTTCTTCCACACTTGTATCTTCTGCTTTATCAGTTAATTTGAGATTATGCTCTTTGGATTCATTCTCAAGAGAACAGTCTTCTTTACTAAGCTTCTCCAATATGGTTTCAACAGATGCAAACCCTGAAATAGCTACCAAAAGGGTTTGCCTCTGATCATAAACTCCATTTGAAACTAAGAGAGGAATAGACCAAGGATAAACATTTGAATGTAAGAGAATCACAGAGAAAATTCGATGGGAGCCAACTCTAATTTCATGATCTGGGTGTGCCATTGCCAAGACAAGTTGATGAAATAGAGCTTCTGGAAAAGCCTGAAATGTGAACAGGCGCATGAGGCATAATTTAGTAATTTCTATTCAGAAACATCCAAATTATGAAGTATGACATAGCATATCTAGGCATCTTGCCTTGTTTTTATAGGATAAATTTGGAATGGAGACTACTATTTGTGCAGTTCTGAAAACAGAAGACACTGTTGCTCTGGCCATGGGAGAAGTAGGAAGGTTCTCCAGCATAACAGCCATCATATCGAGGATTGTTCCAACATCACCTACCTACCAACCAATTCTACAGTCAACTTATTTGAATAGACATCGGAAGGAGGAAATAGACTAAAAATACATCTATACAGCATTACTAGAGCCCACATAAAAAATAAACTTGGTAAATAAGGTTGAAAATTTAGCAAGAAATCATTGATCCATCCCCTTAAACATGCCTGATTCAACAAAATCTTCAAAAAACTTATGAGAATAACCATAAATGAAGCATGTCGTACAAGACTGATCAACCTTCTTTGTTAGCTCCATGAGACAAACTTCCAAAGAAGAATGAAAGATAGAATTCCATTTACTGGTTTCCCTTCCAATATTAAATGCTTCAATAGAACATTGCAAACATTTACGCAAATGTCTCATCAGGTCACCTATTACTGTAACAATAGAGACTGAAGCTTGCAATTGTGCATGTTGAGCTATCTGCGTGACAATCTTGATAATGTTAACCTGCAAGTCAATCTGTTTGGCAACATTCCTGTGATCCAAGTGTTTGACCATAGAAAGCAGTAAATGATTGTTTTGTCCTGAATACAGAAAAACTATTAACTCAAAATCCACGCAGTAAGAAATTTAAATTCTAATGCAAAGAATAAAACAGAAAGTACTTTACCTGATTTTTCCATCAATTCCTGCACCAATGACAGAACAGAAATAGCAATTCCTTTGTCAGCAGACCAATAATTTCCCTCATCAAAAATACACAAAAGGGGCTCCAAAATACGCCGCACTGTTGTTGCTTCTTTGGCAATATTAAACATGTTTTGCAAACAAACCCTTGACCAATATGAAGGGCTTCGAGAAACATCCCTGCTATAGATATGCATTTGTAAGTATGCAAGAACCTGAGAGAGATACTCTGAGCAGAGAAATTATTCTGTTATTTATTGCTCACATTAAGGCAGCACACTCGGCTTTATTGTTAAGACGGAATGATGGGACCTTATTTACAGAATTCCTTAAGGATGAAAACTGCCCCGCTTTCAGGATAGCAGATTGGGTCTGGATACTTTGTGGTTGCAAACTTTGTAGATTCTTCTTTCCATTTTCTAAGTCCATCAGAACCTCATAATTTTCCAAAGTCACTGAGATTATCTGAATAGATCCCATAAAGAAATAGTACCGTCACACAATGAGAAATAAACAGACTGCACCAAGATGAAATTTCCTTCAAAACAAAATTTCTGGTTGCATGGGAAGCACAACATACTCATTGACACATCATGCAAAAGCAAGCATGTTATCACATGGAAATATAAAAATGCCCAATTACACAGACAGACAAGCATACCCGCATGCACGGCCACCAACATAAAAGCCTATAAAATAGGTTTCAGAGACATGCTTTCCAGCAGAATTAACTTTGCAGTCCTTCATTGGCCTTTCTTTATAGAAAACATTAATCTTTGTGATGAGAAATTATTACATACGAACTAAATATGTAGCTCTACAAGTGGAGTGCTGGAGTACAGTTGTCTAAACACTGTGTACTCCTTTTTTTTTGGAATAACAAACTGTTTATTCATTGTAGATTGGAGTTCACAGTGAGCACAAAGTTGTGTACTCACTGCAACACGAGCACCTCTTAAGTGTTCTCATTAATGTAATGGAGAGAAATGATGCTCTTTCATCTTGCCTTATTTTTCATACATCAAAAATAAAATCATACGACATTGCAGTGTAAATAATATATTTAAGAGATATAGCTTCAATCATCCACTGTCTAAATTTTGTGTAGAGATAAACTCACCTTATCAAACTCCAAAGTTATATGAGAGTAATCGCCCATGAAGCGAACCTAATAACAAATAACATGAGGGAGATCAAAATCCAATAAAACATCTAGACATGTATTTGCAGATTAAATTAATATAATTGCTTCTATTTAGTAAAATGCTAAAGGTATTCAAAGGAAAAAGGCAGTAAGTAATCTGCTATCCTCAAAAAAAATTTAAACATTCCAAAAGGATCCAGGAATAGTACAAAATCAGCAATGTAGAAGGGGGTTCATGTTTCTTTCCTCCACTTCAGATGCTTTACCAGCATAAACACTTTTATATCAGGTTAAAATGCAATCTATTACCTTCATAACCAAAAAAATAGGCATGATTTATACAGCATATACGAAATTAGTTTGATAAAGAATTTTAACCTGTTCCACATTTTCACTTTGGAGCACACACTCATAACTAATTGTTTAAATCATTAAATAAGTGTAATTATTCTACTTGAATCAAGAGAGAACAAATACTATAAAATATAATAAAACCTCATATTACAAATAAGCTACTATTTAAAAGCATTATGAAAGCTCAGGGTAAGATATCTATGCCTTTAAAATCTCAAAATACCCACCATGGAAGAAAGAGCCTGCAATGCTGCCGACCTCAAAAGAAGGCCCTTATCACCTCCAGCTTCTTGACAAAGCTGACAAAGTTTTGGAATAAGATTTTCTATGTTGAACATATAGGAGCTGTCAACCTGCACAATGAAACTTTAGCATAAGCAAGTTGCTAAAAAATGACATATGAAAAATGGAATAAAAAATGATATATGAAAAATGGAAATTACCCATTAAACTTACTTGATTATTGAGAAAGTCAACAAGAGTAAGACAACCAAGGATGCGCATATCATCTTGTCTGGTTTGATCAAGAAGAGTGCGTATAATGGAGAGGATACTTGTGGCAAACAATGGCCTACATTTGTTCAAGCTCAAATTAAAACAAACAAAGGATAAGAAAAAAACTTGTAACTTACTTGCTTTCAAAAAGAAGCTGGTTTCTTTACTTCTAAAGAGGTGGAATTTTTCCTAGTAATTATCAGCTGGAATCTTTCGTGATTTATTAAGATTGACTGATTTAATCTACCTAGTTTGCTGAGTATTTTCAGCTAATGTTGCTGAGTATTTTTCAGCCAACATGATTTACTAAGACTTACTGCCATAATGACTCGATTTAATCCCAGCCATTCAATTGAGAGCCTTAAGCATGATTGGAATAAAATTCCTGCAGCGGTCTTCCTCATCACCAATACCATTTTCTACATGTGAACAGAGTGGTTGATTCACTAAGAATAATGGCCCATAGCTACAAGCAGCTCCTTTTCACGGAGAAGGATGGCTCATCGTCCTCTTCACGGAGCCTTAAAATTAACCCCCACTGCATTACTTGATAACTTCCCACTAACATATTACCTTTTACAAGTTAGATGGAAGAATTTTCTTTCAACTTTCATATTCCGTCGACGCGAAAGGGACGAAAGCCGACAAAAGAACATGCTAGGAGCCCTAGGACTATACTCCAAACCAAAACCTCAGCTTTTGCTGTTAAGGGCTAAGAACAAAATTGGGGAGCAGATAATTTATGGTGTGATTTTTGCAAATAACTAACCATACACCCAAATTAAAATATATATACATGCTGGAAACTACACGTTGAACCAACAAACCATGACAACCCAAAGCAATTTAAAATTACCCATGGAGGTACTCATGCTTGACAAATCAACATTGAAGTCTCCAATAAAAAAGCTAGAGATTTTTAGGTTCCATCAATCGAAATAAGGAATCATCTTTAAAATTGCTCACACTTGACAAACAACAAGCACATTCTTAATTGCTCAGAGATAATTTTATATCAACCTTAGGATTTGTTTGGAAGAGCTTTTTTGACTGCTTCCTTGATAAAAAAATCAGTTGGTGATAATGGCCTTTTTAACACTTTTTCAAACTTTTGCCTTTAAAAAGATGTTTTTGAATAAAGCATTTTTAAAACTGTGGTTGAGAAAAGAGCTTTTAATGGCAATAACAAAAAAACTTAAACTGCCTCAACAAAACCTTAATTATATAAAAGAAGAATGGAAGTACTAGATTATTGACTGAGAAGCATCAACAAAACCTTATTGATTGTTAGTAAGTTCTTTTACAATCACTCTTGGGTGCTCAATTTACTGAGAAAATTCACTGATAAATAAATTATTTGGCATGTTGTCACTAAATTTGCAACGGCATATTTAAATTACAAAGATTTAATAAGTTAAAGCAATCCTTAGAAGATATGTTTGCTTCTAAATAATAGGATAGAAGTTCGTGGGCCAGCAAAACAATAAAGGAAGCAAATGAAGAAAATTATTATGAAAAATGATTCTGTCTAGCATAGTATAAATTATGATCAGAAAACTTAGAAAATTTAGTTAAGGTGGTAAGAATGGTTCCAACAAAGAGATTTATTTATCAAGCAATGAATTAGACTAAAAAGAGCTTAGCAAGAGATTTGGGGCGAGGAGGGGGGGGGCGTAATAAGGTGCCTACAAAGAATTTTGAAAAATTATAAATGAAAGATTGAACTGCCAGTTACATCAATACCTACACACTAGTGCATATTATTTGAACCATCAATTTCATTATAATAAGAACTTTTTTTGACAATTAGGTAAAAATTGGTTTATATGTATGCATAGATAAGCTTGTTCTTAAAGGTGACTACATCAAAACAAATAATTATCAACTTGAGAATTTTCATTTAAGAAATAAAATGTTTAGATTTATAGTAGCTAAAACATGTTACAAAACATGCCCTCTCGGTATGTTTGCATTCATTCGTAATTTTAAATTTGAATGTTTATTTTTAAGCTTCCTACTTGAATATATATTAATATTATACTTTTCATATAATATAGAGCGTTTGTGGGCTCAATTTAAATATGATGTTTCTAAACTAAAAGCATTTGTAGTTGAAGTTCTTAGTCTAACCTATTTGGCTTTTACATATAAGCATAATTAGAGCACATTCAATCAAATACATACAAAGAGAATTAATCAATTAGTTCCAGGACATATGAACAAGCTTGTTTATATTATATTTTAAAAATTTTGAAAAATAGACATCTTAATTTAAAGAAGCAAAGAATCGGTGAGGATGAATTTGATCCTTTAGTTGATGGTTTATAATATGATGATGAATGGGTAACTCCTAGAAGTGCTTATTTCTTGAAGTTGAAGTGACAATGAGGAAAATGAAGCAATCAATGTTAATATTGAAATATCCATTGAATCATGATTAGCTTCTACTTCACCAGTTTATAAAAGAAAGAAACAAAGTAGGCTAGAGCTTCAAAAAAAAATTTCAAAAGTAATCTTAAATATAATGAATTATTTTTTATATTATTAATTTGCTATTTTATTTTAGAGTATATCTAATATAATATTAAATGGTATAATGGATAAGAAAAAAAATATTATAGGAAAAGAAGATTTTGAAGATAACTTTGACATAAACTATGAGGATTCTTTGAAGATTGTCAAAGTGATGACGAGACTGCTTTGAATCTTGATCCTCGCAGCGTGTTTAAGTTTGAAGTGAATATTTCATTTCAATCATAGTCCAAACTCTTGAATTTCAATAACATTATCTTTTAAACAAGTCATTATGTTCATATATTATTTCTTTTTTTTCTCATTTTAATAAATTATTTCTAATTTTTTTAACAGTATACGTCCTCGTTTTGAGGCTTATGCCTCGATTCGTCTCGAGGCATACGCCATGCCTCCCTAAGACAAAACAGCTCGATTCCCAATTTCTCCTATTTAAACATATATATGATATTTATCTTCTTTTTATCATCATGGGTTTTTATGTTGTTGTTGTTTGGATTAAAGGATGTTACTTCAAAATATTATACTAACAATCATTTTTTTATAATTTACAAATGAAACTTTGTTACTTTATGGTGCTTCATCCTTTTAAGCAAAAAATTTAAGGAATATTTTGATCCTCTTTTAAAGATATTTTTTGGACTTGGGATTAACTTCTCTAGAACCTCTTAGATATAACTTGAGAAAAAATTTGGGTTGTTGGCTCATCTTACAAAGATTATAGATTGTCGTCAAGAATTTATTCCATTCAAGTGCTTAGGTTTTCCACATGTTTAAATAGAGAATTGAAAAGACTCAATCCAAGCTTTCTTCAAAATTCCCCCAAAAGGTTGATTGTGCTCATTAATTAACTGCTTGTTTATTTTCCCCTTTACTACTTTTTGAAAGTTCCCAATTGGTAATAAAAACTTTGATGGCATTAGAAAGAACTTTTAAAACCAAGTGGAATGTGGCAGCTTAAAACCTACCAAGTTTAAGAATATTTCTAGGCCAAAAGACAAATGTGGTATTAATATTAATAACTTATACGTGATTGTTGACCTCTATACATATTTCACATCTTAATTCAATTAAATTTGATGAAAATGACGAACAATTTGTCATGTCACACTAATCAAGTTTGAGATGCATTACGCAAATTGAAATCATCAAATCATCGCTTGTTTTGCAAATGAATCACGCTATGTATCCAAAGCATCAAAATTGCCAAGAAAGGACTTCAGTGGTTGATTCAATCAAATCCAACAAAAATGATAGACTACGGATGCAAGATCGAGCAAGCTGTCTTCCAAATGTGCTTTAATTGCAATACAAACGTACTCAAACATTGTTGTCTCGTAAAACAAAATATGTCGACATGTTTGGAACATCCAAATTGCCTAGAAAGGAGGCTCATATTGTTATGGTTGCTATATGAAAATAAATCAAAAATGTACTCACACACAAGAAGTCAGTGAAATTTTGACACGCTCAAGCAACAACAGATTATGCAAGGAGTCAATTTACCCTCAAGAAATTTATCCTTTATTAACCTAATTAAATTAAAAAATTGCCAAACAAACTGTTGGACCGGGTTTGCAGGCGGGGCCTGGACCCGTGCGGGTCTACAGGCGGAGGAAATAAGGGGGGGGCGGGATTTGGCTGGAAGTGGGACCCCCCACTTAAGTGAGGGTATTTTGGGGATGGGAGGGGATTTTTGAATGGGTATGAAGGGAGCCTTTAGGGTTTAGTTTTTGGGCATTATGAAAAGTGTATTCTCTCTCTTAGTTTCTCCTTAGCCTCCTTCTTGCTTTTTTCTAGGGTTTTCTTATGGGAGATCTTGTCCTTCTCGAAGTGGACAAACTTATCTTGTTTTCTCTTGGTTTTCTTATGCAAAGGTTTTAACTTCTCTTCTCAACCCTCTTGTGATTGTTCTTCATTGGTTTTGGTGGAGAAATTCCTCTTTTTGGTGGAAAACTAGGGCAAAACCGAAAGTGTCTAAACCTAAGGTGTATCAAGTTGGTATCAGAGCTCTTGATCCTAGACGGCATGGCGTCAAAGAAAGTGGAAGTTTTGGAGGGAGAGATGGGCCAATTGAAAGAGGAGGTGGGTGAGAAACTTTCGTCGATGGAGGGAAAATTTTCATCCCTAGAGGAGAGATTTGGGGGAATGGATTATTCATTGTAGATTGGAGTTCACAGTGAGCACAAAGTTGTGTACTCACTGCAACACGAGCACCTCTTAAGTGTTCTCATTAATGTAATGGAGAGAAATGATGCTCTTTCATCTTGCCTTATTTTTCATACATCAAAAATAAAATCATACGACATTGCAGTGTAAATAATATATTTAAGAGATATAGCTTCAATCATCCACTGTCTAAATTTTGTGTAGAGATAAACTCACCTTATCAAACTCCAAAGTTATATGAGAGTAATCGCCCATGAAGCGAACCTAATAACAAATAACATGAGGGAGATCAAAATCCAATAAAACATCTAGACATGTATTTGCAGATTAAATTAATATAATTGCTTCTATTTAGTAAAATGCTAAAGGTATTCAAAGGAAAAAGGCAGTAAGTAATCTGCTATCCTCAAAAAAAATTTAAACATTCCAAAAGGATCCAGGAATAGTACAAAATCAGCAATGTAGAAGGGGGTTCATGTTTCTTTCCTCCACTTCAGATGCTTTACCAGCATAAACACTTTTATATCAGGTTAAAATGCAATCTATTACCTTCATAACCAAAAAAATAGGCATGATTTATACAGCATATACGAAATTAGTTTGATAAAGAATTTTAACCTGTTCCACATTTTCACTTTGGAGCACACACTCATAACTAATTGTTTAAATCATTAAATAAGTGTAATTATTCTACTTGAATCAAGAGAGAACAAATACTATAAAATATAATAAAACCTCATATTACAAATAAGCTACTATTTAAAAGCATTATGAAAGCTCAGGGTAAGATATCTATGCCTTTAAAATCTCAAAATACCCACCATGGAAGAAAGAGCCTGCAATGCTGCCGACCTCAAAAGAAGGCCCTTATCACCTCCAGCTTCTTGACAAAGCTGACAAAGTTTTGGAATAAGATTTTCTATGTTGAACATATAGGAGCTGTCAACCTGCACAATGAAACTTTAGCATAAGCAAGTTGCTAAAAAATGACATATGAAAAATGGAATAAAAAATGATATATGAAAAATGGAAATTACCCATTAAACTTACTTGATTATTGAGAAAGTCAACAAGAGTAAGACAACCAAGGATGCGCATATCATCTTGTCTGGTTTGATCAAGAAGAGTGCGTATAATGGAGAGGATACTTGTGGCAAACAATGGCCTACATTTGTTCAAGCTCAAATTAAAACAAACAAAGGATAAGAAAAAAACTTGTAACTTACTTGCTCTCAAAAAGAAGCTGGTTTCTTTACTTCTAAAGAGGTGGAATTTTTCCTAGTAATTATCAGCTGGAATCTTTCGTGATTTATTAAGATTGACTGATTTAATCTACCTAGTTTGCTGAGTATTTTCAGCTAATGTTGCTGAGTATTTTTCAGCCAACATGATTTACTAAGACTTACTGCCATAATGACTCGATTTAATCCCAGCCATTCAATTGAGAGCCTTAAGCATGATTGGAATAAAATTCCTGCAGCGGTCTTCCTCATCACCAATACCATTTTCTACATGTGAACAGAGTGGTTGATTCACTAAGAATAATGGCCCATAGCTACAAGCAGCTCCTTTTCACGGAGAAGGATGGCTCATCGTCCTCTTCACGGAGCCTTAAAATTAACCCCCACTGCATTACTTGATAACTTCCCACTAACATATTACCTTTTACAAGTTAGATGGAAGAATTTTCTTTCAACTTTCATATTCCGTCGACGCGAAAGGGACGAAAGCCGACAAAAGAACATGCTAGGAGCCCTAGGACTATACTCCAAACCAAAACCTCAGCTTTTGCTGTTAAGGGCTAAGAACAAAATTGGGGAGCAGATAATTTATGGTGTGATTTTTGCAAATAACTAACCATACACCCAAATTAAAATATATATACATGCTGGAAACTACACGTTGAACCAACAAACCATGACAACCCAAAGCAATTTAAAATTACCCATGGAGGTACTCATGCTTGACAAATCAACATTGAAGTCTCCAATAAAAAAGCTAGAGATTTTTAGGTTCCATCAATCGAAATAAGGAATCATCTTTAAAATTGCTCACACTTGACAAACAACAAGCACATTCTTAATTGCTCAGAGATAATTTTATATCAACCTTAGGATTTGTTTGGAAGAGCTTTTTTGACTGCTTCCTTGATAAAAAAATCAGTTGGTGATAATGGCCTTTTTAACACTTTTTCAAACTTTTGCCTTTAAAAAGATGTTTTTGAATAAAGCATTTTTAAAACTGTGGTTGAGAAAAGAGCTTTTAATGGCAATAACAAAAAAACTTAAACTGCCTCAACAAAACCTTAATTATATAAAAGAAGAATGGAAGTACTAGATTATTGACTGAGAAGCATCAACAAAACCTTATTGATTGTTAGTAAGTTCTTTTACAATCACTCTTGGGTGCTCAATTTACTGAGAAAATTCACTGATAAATAAATTATTTGGCATGTTGTCACTAAATTTGCAACGGCATATTTAAATTACAAAGATTTAATAAGTTAAAGCAATCCTTAGAAGATATGTTTGCTTCTAAATAATAGGATAGAAGTTCGTGGGCCAGCAAAACAATAAAGGAAGCAAATGAAGAAAATTATTATGAAAAATGATTCTGTCTAGCATAGTATAAATTATGATCAGAAAACTTAGAAAATTTAGTTAAGGTGGTAAGAATGGTTCCAACAAAGAGATTTATTTATCAAGCAATGAATTAGACTAAAAAGAGCTTAGCAAGAGATTTGGGGCGAGGAGGGGGGGGGGCGTAATAAGGTGCCTACAAAGAATTTTGAAAAATTATAAATGAAAGATTGAACTGCCAGTTACATCAATACCTACACACTAGTGCATATTATTTGAACCATCAATTTCATTATAATAAGAACTTTTTTTGACAATTAGGTAAAAATTGGTTTATATGTATGCATAGATAAGCTTGTTCTTAAAGGTGACTACATCAAAACAAATAATTATCAACTTGAGAATTTTCATTTAAGAAATAAAATGTTTAGATTTATAGTAGCTAAAACATGTTACAAAACATGCCCTCTCGGTATGTTTGCATTCATTCGTAATTTTAAATTTGAATGTTTATTTTTAAGCTTCCTACTTGAATATATATTAATATTATACTTTTCATATAATATAGAGCGTTTGTGGGCTCAATTTAAATATGATGTTTCTAAACTAAAAGCATTTGTAGTTGAAGTTCTTAGTCTAACCTATTTGGCTTTTACATATAAGCATAATTAGAGCACATTCAATCAAATACATACAAAGAGAATTAATCAATTAGTTCCAGGACATATGAACAAGCTTGTTTATATTATATTTTAAAAATTTTGAAAAATAGACATCTTAATTTAAAGAAGCAAAGAATCGGTGAGGATGAATTTGATCCTTTAGTTGATGGTTTATAATATGATGATGAATGGGTAACTCCTAGAAGTGCTTATTTCTTGAAGTTGAAGTGACAATGAGGAAAATGAAGCAATCAATGTTAATATTGAAATATCCATTGAATCATGATTAGCTTCTACTTCACCAGTTTATAAAAGAAAGAAACAAAGTAGGCTAGAGCTTCAAAAAAAAATTTCAAAAGTAATCTTAAATATAATGAATTATTTTTTATATTATTAATTTGCTATTTTATTTTAGAGTATATCTAATATAATATTAAATGGTATAATGGATAAGAAAAAAAATATTATAGGAAAAGAAGATTTTGAAGATAACTTTGACATAAACTATGAGGATTCTTTGAAGATTGTCAAAGTGATGACGAGACTGCTTTGAATCTTGATCCTCGCAGCGTGTTTAAGTTTGAAGTGAATATTTCATTTCAATCATAGTCCAAACTCTTGAATTTCAATAACATTATCTTTTAAACAAGTCATTATGTTCATATATTATTTCTTTTTTTTCTCATTTTAATAAATTATTTCTAATTTTTTTAACAGTATACGTCCTCGTTTTGAGGCTTATGCCTCGATTCGTCTCGAGGCATACGCCATGCCTCCCTAAGACAAAACAGCTCGATTCCCAATTTCTCCTATTTAAACATATATATGATATTTATCTTCTTTTTATCATCATGGGTTTTTATGTTGTTGTTGTTTGGATTAAAGGATGTTACTTCAAAATATTATACTAACAATCATTTTTTTATAATTTACAAATGAAACTTTGTTACTTTATGGTGCTTCATCCTTTTAAGCAAAAAATTTAAGGAATATTTTGATCCTCTTTTAAAGATATTTTTTGGACTTGGGATTAACTTCTCTAGAACCTCTTAGATATAACTTGAGAAAAAATTTGGGTTGTTGGCTCATCTTACAAAGATTATAGATTGTCGTCAAGAATTTATTCCATTCAAGTGCTTAGGTTTTCCACATGTTTAAATAGAGAATTGAAAAGACTCAATCCAAGCTTTCTTCAAAATTCCCCCAAAAGGTTGATTGTGCTCATTAATTAACTGCTTGTTTATTTTCCCCTTTACTACTTTTTGAAAGTTCCCAATTGGTAATAAAAACTTTGATGGCATTAGAAAGAACTTTTAAAACCAAGTGGAATGTGGCAGCTTAAAACCTACCAAGTTTAAGAATATTTCTAGGCCAAAAGACAAATGTGGTATTAATATTAATAACTTATACGTGATTGTTGACCTCTATACATATTTCACATCTTAATTCAATTAAATTTGATGAAAATGACGAACAATTTGTCATGTCACACTAATCAAGTTTGAGATGCATTACGCAAATTGAAATCATCAAATCATCGCTTGTTTTGCAAATGAATCACGCTATGTATCCAAAGCATCAAAATTGCCAAGAAAGGACTTCAGTGGTTGATTCAATCAAATCCAACAAAAATGATAGACTACGGATGCAAGATCGAGCAAGCTGTCTTCCAAATGTGCTTTAATTGCAATACAAACGTACTCAAACATTGTTGTCTCGTAAAACAAAATATGTCGACATGTTTGGAACATCCAAATTGCCTAGAAAGGAGGCTCATATTGTTATGGTTGCTATATGAAAATAAATCAAAAATGTACTCACACACAAGAAGTCAGTGAAATTTTGACACGCTCAAGCAACAACAGATTATGCAAGGAGTCAATTTACCCTCAAGAAATTTATCCTTTATTAACCTAATTAAATTAAAAAATTGCCAAACAAACTGTTGGACCGGGTTTGCAGGCGGGGCCTGGACCCGTGCGGGTCTACAGGCGGAGGAAATAAGGGGGGGGCGGGATTTGGCTGGAAGTGGGACCCCCCACTTAAGTGAGGGTATTTTGGGGATGGGAGGGGATTTTTGAATGGGTATGAAGGGAGCCTTTAGGGTTTAGTTTTTGGGCATTATGAAAAGTGTATTCTCTCTCTTAGTTTCTCCTTAGCCTCCTTCTTGCTCTTTTTCTTGTGGGAGATCTTGTCCTTCTCGAAGTGGACAAACTTATCTTGTTTTCTCTTGGTTTTCTTATGCAAAGGTTTTAACTTCTCTTCTCAACCCTCTTGTGATTGTTCTTCATTGATTTTGGTGGAGAAATTCCTCTTTTTGGGGGAAAACTAGGGCAAAACCGAAAGTGTCTAAACCTAAGGTGTATCACAAACTCCCCAAATCCTTGGCTTGGAGCTATCACTGTACTCACAAATACCGCACTCTCGTTTTGTCACAGTCCTCCCATCTGGCCTCCATTATTACTAAGAGGGCTATGTTTGACCCTAATTAGAACTATGCAGTAGAAAATAAAATGCGGACTCTCCTTCATCATCAAGCTTGGGAATTAGTTACACCCCCAACTGCGTTTAAATTTATTTCTTATTATGGATTTTTCTTATAAAGTTCCTTCCTAATAGCTCTATAAATACTACAAAACTAGATTAATGGTGAAAAATATATACTCAAATCCATGGCATTAATTACTTTGAGATGTATTTACCATTTTTGGGACAAAACTTTGTTCGTCTTATTGTCTTAATTGGCAGTAATCAAGGATGGCATACATTACAAATGAAAATCAGTAATGCTTTTTCTATGCAAATATTATCGAACCAGTTTATGTGGAGCAACCTCTAGGGTATGTTGCCCAATGAGAGAACCAAAATATGCAATCTGAATCAAGTTATATATAAATTGAGAAAAAAATTTCGTGCCTGATTCGACAAACTTTGCAAGTTTCTTTCATACTGAGACTGGACAACGGAGTAGCATGATTGATCACCATATCTTTATTTGGTACTCTCCCTTTTGCATAGTGATTTTAGTTGTTTATTTTTATCATATTATTTTCATAGAAAGTGGTATTTTAAGCATCGCTAAAATAAAATATCTGCAAAAGATGTTTGTCACTAAAAATCTAGGGAGGCCAAAATACTTTCTTGGTATTAAGTTTGCATACAAGAAGGCATTTCTCTCTCTACAAGAAAATACATTACAAACTTTCTTAACGAAATTGACTTCCTTTGTGTAAGGCCTATTGATTATCTCATGCAAACTCTAAAATTACATGAGGATGATGAAAGTTATGAAGATCATTCTCAAAATCGATGTCTTACTGGCAACTTAGATATTGAACAATCACTCGATTTCTCATATCCCTTACTATTAATGTGACCAATTAGCATATACAAAACCTAAAGAATATGCATGGGAAGGTTTTAAAGAATCGTATTCAAGAAATTTTCAAGAAAAGGTTTTATCCATAAAAAGTATAATCATGTGAGGATTGAAGCCTTACTAATGCAAACTATGTTTGATCTATTGAAGATAAGAAAAAATCTACCTCAATAAGTTATGTGAGTGAAAATCTCACATCCTGTAAAAATAAAAAGCATGTTGTAGCTAGATCGAATGTTGAAGTTGAATATTCTGCTTGTGAAATAATGTGGATCACTTTGTTTTCCTATCACAAAGCTCATGATCCTCAACACTGATAATAAGTCAGCTATCTATGTCACAAGCAATTAACCCTAATAATAAGCCGGCAATCTCATCTTAAATGAAATAATCAAACAAATTGAAGTAGACTGTCACTACATAAAAGATGTAGTTCAAAGTAGATCATCACTTCTCACATCTCCAACAACAAAAAATAGCAGATATTTTACCAAAACTCTAGGATCACTTTGTTTTTCAATCATTGTAACAAGCTAAAAATTATTGATATGTAAGTTACAACTTGAGGAAGAGCGTTATTGAGGAATAGCTAGATTGGAAAGTACTAGATTTGGGATATTTATTACTTTATTGAGGGGATACTTTTATTATGCTTTATTTCCTATTAATTGAGGATATTTATCACTTTATTTCCTTCCTTCCAACTTGTATGCTTATACATACATAGGCTCAAACTCTCGGCAAATAAGAAACAAGAATTCTCTCTTCCAACATAATTTATTATAAAATCCAAAAATGACCCCTAACTATTTGTATTCAACCAATATAGTCTCAAATTATCGCATTTCTCCAATTTAGATCCCCAACTAAATAAAATTGATAAAAAATGGCCCATCAAGGACTAACTAAGATAAATTTTAGATGGTTAAGAGATTAAATTAGGATCAATTTTATATCACAATATCTATATAATTGATCATTTTGGATCAATTTTGTTTATTCGAGGGAGTACATTAAGAAGATGTTGTACTCTGAACCTAAATTGGCCACATACAAATAGTCAAGACACAAATTTAGGATTTAACCTTATTCCCAAAAGTCAAAAGAGTGAGACACTAGTTGTTTTGCAGCCCTATGTTGGTTATGTCGAGTGAAAACATTCAATGTTTAGAATTATGTTTTTTTTAGATGTATTATATTTAGTTATGCCCTGAAAAAATGGATTCTTTATACAAAATGGAAAATAATTGCATATTTTATTCAAAGATAATGATGGCATGGTATCTTATGAAATTTTTATTATTCTTCTGTCTAACCCAACTTGCATATTCCTCATAACCCTCTCAATCCTCGATGATGAGGATTGAACTTTTGGTGAGATGATTTATCCCTGAGCTATACTAGCAACATACAACAGTAAACGTTCACTCCAAAATAAAATAGATTATTAAAAACACAGGATTAGAAGATATGAGAATGTATGCCCATTTGGCCATTTATGTGTTTCTGTAAATAAAGACTGCCTTGGTAAAAATGATAATCCAAGAACCAGTATGCTCCGCTCTTATGAACATGATACAACTATACAAGTGCATCTTGAAAGCTCAAGAAATTGCAAAAGATAAGATCAATTTTGACTGTAAGCTCCAAGTGAAGGCAATTATGCATCAAATTAGCATGTCTTGAATGATAAAAGTTAAAATGGAAGAAAAATTTAAGCCCTTCTTAAACACAAGAAAATAAAAATAAACTTACATCTGCCCCTTACATGAAGCTAGCAATTTGCTGTAAATGCAAGGCACGGCCTTTGCAAAAAGAAATCGTTCATTGCGTAGTTCTTTGTAAAATCTTTGCTCTAGATTATCTGTAATCTGTAGAAACAATACATGAAGAATGTCTAACGTCAAGTGGTTTCAGAATAAAGCTCCTCTGATAAAAAAAAAGAAAGCAAAAAGACTTTAATAAAAAATCAGTGACAGTGAACTACTTCTCCATGTCATGTATTAACACAAATACAAAGTGAAAGCCAATTTATTTTAAGAATTGCATGAGAAATTGATGGACTAATGACCATGCTGTTCATCAAGTTAGGCGTGTCCAATTATGAAGACAACAAAACATTAGGTTTGCAAAACTACAAGCACAACAGAGAGACTTCGCATGCAAGAATACTCCAAATCCATTTTGACTGTAATACTAACTTTTGAGAGCATGCTTAAACTTTTAATAAACACTGGGCAATGCAGCTTACATTAACCATTCAATTAAAGGAAAAACTAGCACAGAAAACAATAAAAAGTATTGGAATGATGTGATAGAGATAGAGGCAGAAAAAAGCATATAAGCATATGAAGTGCAGAGAGGAGGAGATCAAGAAAAGAAGAAAAAGGAAACAACAACATCAAACCTTCATCCCACTACGTGGAGTCAACTAAATGAATCATTTTTCTCCATAGTGTAATGCTTAGAGTCAAATTCTCATTTAAATCTAATAAACAAAGGTCATCTCTAATATTTTCTAACCAAGACTTTTAGGTCTAACTCTATCTTTCTTAACATAAGTCAAATCTAATAAATCTATGCTTCTAACCAGGTCATTGGAAGGTCGACGTTTTATGTGACCAAACCATCTAAAGCGACGCTCTCTAATCTTATCTGCCATTGGAGCTACTCAAACCTTTTCACATATATGCTCGTTTCGCACTCTATCTCTAATTGTAAAGTCACTCATCCACCTAAGCATCCTCATCTCTACCACACTTAACTTAATTTTATGGTTCTCTTTTAATGGCCAACATTCTACACCATAAAGTATTGTAGGTCTCACCACCATCTTATAGAATTTTCCCTTAAGTTTGAGGTGGGTTACTTTTCTATCACACAATAGGCCCAAAGCATTCCTTCAATTCAACCATCCAACTTAAAACCTATTAATAATATCTCAATCTATTTCACCGTCATTCTGAACAATAGACTCGAGATATTTAAAACATGTACTCTTATTAATGACTTGATCGCCCATAGATACATTCCCCCCACTAGATCTATTACTACTACAATGACACTCCATGTATTCATTTTTAGATCTAATCAAATGAAAACATTTAGACTCTAAGGTTGACATCCATAATTCAAGTTTACCATCAACTCACTCTATAGTCATATCAAGAAAAAGGATATCATCAGCAAAAAGCATACACCATGTACATCATTTTGCAAGTGTCTAGTGAGAACATCCATGACTAAAGCAAAAAGATATGAGCTTAAAGTTGATCCTCGATGTAATCCAATTGAAAAAGGAAAATAATTGGTCAAACCACCTTCTTTTTGAATACAAGCAACATCTCTTGCATACATTATCTTAATGGCTTGAATATAAGCATTATTAACCCCTTTCTTTTCTAAAACTCGCAATAGCTCTTCGCTTGGACCTTTATCATATGGTTTCTCAAAATCAATAAATATCATATGTAGATCCTCCTTATTCCCTCTATACTTCTTCATCTCAATAAATGTATAGCTTCCATAGTAGACCAACCTGGCATGAATCCAATTTGATTTTGAGAAACAGTAGTATCATGTTATAACCTAAGCTCAACAACTAGGGATGCAAACAAACCGAGCCGGGCCAAGCTTCACCCTATTCGAGTTCAAGCTCGTTTGTCAAAACCGTGCTCAAGCTTGGCTCGAAGCTTGTCGAGCTTCTCGGGCAACTATTCGAGCTCGAGCTCGTTTAAAATTCCCATGCTCGAGCTCGGCTCGTGTTCAGATTGAGCTTGTTTAATTTCAAGCTTAGAGCTCGGCTCGTGTTCAGATTGAACTCGTTTAATTTCAAGCTTATCAAGCGGCTAGTTAAACGAGCCGAGCCGATCACAATTCACAAAGTAAATTCTTTTATTAAACCCATCCAACCCGCCAGCCTAGAAAACCCGCCTGCTAGCTGCCCGTTGTTCAGCAAATGGCCTTTAGATGCATTTGTTTTTATATAGGTAAATCACTCCTCTCCAGGCGAAACCGTATAATGTATGTTTTTTTTCTCTTTTTTTGAATGTTAAATAAAAAATATTTACTGTGAGACTTGTAAAACTGCCAAAAATCATCATGTTATTTTTCCTGAAAGTGCTTTTGCATCTTATACTTATTTTCTAATTGTCCACACTGAAATTGGGGACCTTTCAAAATCGCTAATATTTCTGGAGCTATAGGATTTGTTACCTTCATTGATGATTACACTTAATTGATATGGGTATATTATCAAATAAAAATATGATATCAGCATTATTCTCCCATTTTACTATCGTGATATAAAAACAATTCAATACAATCAAGTTATTTCGGTCTGATAATGCAATTACTTTAATCCCACATAATTGTCTTTCTTCCAAAATAAAATGTATCATCCACGAATGCACCTGACCTGAGACTCTTCAACAACATAGAGTGGAGGAAAGAAAATATCAACATTTCTAGAAGTCATTAGAACTCCTCTTCCTAACTGCCACCTATCAAATTAATCAAATTCCCTCAAGAGTGAATGGCTTCAAAAGTCCTATAAATTATCTGACTGGATTTTTCCCCACAAATAACTTCTAAAATTCTCTCTAAAAAAAAATAATTAGGTGCATTGTCTATGTCTACATCCATAAATAATACAGAGGTAAATTTGATTCTAGTGCTCTCAAATATCTCCTTATTGGGTATTCCTCCACTCAAAAAGAGTATAAGAGCAATTATCCTATTCACCAAAAAAATTCTTTACTTCAAAAGATGTCTCTTTTGAGAAGAAACAAAAAATTTTCAATCAAACTCATCTTCAATAGGGGAACTCTCAGTTGAAAGATAAGCTTAACGAAACATCTTTTATCTTGACAGCTCATTACTTTATATTTTAAAATTAGCATGTATATTATTCCAAATGCCTTATATTATTATAATTTAGAATCGTGATATACTCACTGAGTTGTGACTCACTTTATATTTGCAAAATATTTCTTAGATATTTTCAAATAATTAAAATGAGTGGAATAAGAGAGAACGTGTATCGTAAGCACAATGCTCCAAGAGAAAGATCAATGTAAAAAATATCTATTTATAATTATTTTTTTATTCATTTGAGGTTTTAGTGGCTCTTCACATAAAATGGTGGCCTCCCGATGACCTGGTTAGGAAAGTAGAGATATTATATTTGAATTATGCCAATAAAGGTAGAGGTAGACCTAAAAAAACTTGGTTGAAAAATATTAGAAATGACCTTTTTTACTAGCTTTATATGAAAATTTAACTCTTAATAGGACACAATGGAGAAAAATGATTCATGTAGATGACCCCACGTAGTGGGATAAATGCTTGATATTGTTGTTGTTGTTGTTGTTGTTGAGGTTTTTGTGGCTCTTTTAGATGTTTAGTGTATTGGAACTAGTTAGTGAATAAAAGAACTTTCAAACAATCATCTAACTGTTTGTTCCCGTCTCGCTAATTTGAGCCTCTGAATCAGGTTGTGATATAAACTCTATTTGAGATACTTAAAAACAAGAATTGAAAGAATAACATGAGAGGAGATGAATGTTTTGGAAAAAAAAACACAATTGGGAGATCGATAAACTCCCAAAAGAGAAAAAATTGTAGGATGCAAAATAATTTTTTTTATAAAATATAGAACAGATGGAAGCCTGAAAATGGTATAAAGCAAGACGAGTAACCAAAGGATACACTCAATCGTATGGAATTGACTACAAAGAGACTTTTACTTTTGCTATAAAAATGAATATGATATGCATCTTAATTTTTATTGCAGGAAATCATGGATAGTCCATGCAATAGTATGATTTTAAGAATGTTTTCTTACATAAGGATATTAAAGAAAAACTCTGTATGAATCTACCACCTATGTTTAATAGTTCTTTTGCAAAAAATAAAGTGTGCAAATTAAAAAGACTATATGGCCTTAAGCAATCTCCAAAATGGTTTGGCGAATTCACAAAAGCTAGGAATAAGGTTGAATACAAGCAATGTCACGGAGATCATAAAATACTCCACTAATAATAAAATCTCAACTCTTGTTGTATATGTTGATATAATTATCATAGGTGATGATAGAAGAGAAAAGAAGTCTCTTAGGAAAAAGTTTGCTGAAAATTTTGAGATCAAAAGTTGGTTAAGAGCCTAAGCAGACTGGTATGCATTAAAAATGAATACTGGTAAAGTGCCAATGAGTGAAAAAAAAAACTGTCAGGATGTATTGCTTATGGATGTCCTGCAAGAGTTACGAGGAACTAGAAAATAGTATAATACATATTCTCTTTATATAAATGCAATGAGCTGTAAATAATTCCATCTATCACATAATTCAATCTGGTCCAAGAAAACAGAGTAATGCAGAAAATAAGTTTGCTTCTATGCATGACAAAAATGCATCCAAGATTTACTGAGGCAGCATAAATTGCACTTGATAAATAGATCATGCTTATATAAATAATAGTTCTATTTGGATGCGTCCATGTCAATGGATTTACTTCAGGCCTCCACCCCCAACATCAACTCACGCTTCATATAACATGCATATCATTTCCACCCAAGAAGCTCTACTTTCCCAAACTCTCACCTCACTCAAATCATGCTTTAAGCGGCAGAGAAAATTGTTTGGGACCAATTAAAGCTATAGCTTGGCACATGTGACCATTTAATTTATTCCCGGAACTCATGCAGTAAAGATTTGAAAGGTTCAAAGATTAGCTAGAACAGCTTACACCCCTATTAGGTAACCTTTCTAAGAAATGAAGAATTCTCAATTAGTTCAAATGTGGATAGACGAAACTAGTAGCACACAATAGTGATATTATATGGAACATTGGACTAGCAGCTCTATATTGACATATGTTGGATTATTGACTAATCTCAATCATCAAAAGCACTAAAAATAAGAGGCACGAGAGAATTACCTTGGGTATCCGCAATGGATTTTTGAAGGTGTACTCACAGAGCTTTATCATCATCCTTTCATTTAGTTTTCCATCCTAAATATTCATAAATGAAATACAATAAGCAAAGCTTGCTACTGAAGATCCACCAAGTATCATACATTAGCACAATATGGCTAAGAACTCCGAGAATGTGCTATTTTCAGGAGAAAGTAGTGCAGTGGTGGTTAGAGGGCGAGATGATTGTACCATTTTAAAACAGTAAAAGTTAAATTAAATCATGTTTAACCCATGGGAAATTTGTTCAGGTTATCCATCATATCCATGTTTAAATATGTATCACACGTGACAGGCATAGATTTCAAACCACAATTCTAAAATCAAAGGAAAGGTCAGTTTTACATTCAACCTGGAAAGTCTGAAATAAGATGGTGGGTGCCTTAATTAAGTGTAGCACAAACTTATCAGACTATACCAGACACTTCTCATGTTTAAACTGGCGCTACAAAACTTTCTCAACCCCGTAGAACTGTATGTTACAAAGCCAATTAGTCATGTAATTATGGAAATACATTATAAAACTAAATCAAGAAAAATCACTGACTAATAGCAATAAGGCATGATGATAAAACATCCATTAAAGATTGAAATTCTAAACTAAGTCGTGAGCAATATCATACCTACAAGAAAGAAGAAGAATGCAAAATATAAATAGCACATCAAAGACAGTACAAATCAAAAGCCTGGCAGCATAAAAAAAACGAAGTCTGCATTGAGAAACACTGAGCAGTGCCGATAAGTTGGAGTTAACAAAAGAATTTTGGATGTTTCAGGTAATCAAGCTTCGCAATTCTTTGAATGTCCAATCAGCTCTATAACAATGAAGTGGATAGGAGTGCATAAAGCGAAAACTATGCAATATTTAAATATAACCATTGAAAAAAGTCACATCAGATTCAAACTAAAATGTTGATCCGCACAAAGAAAGTTAGCTATTTTATTTTTCTTTATGAAAACGTAAAGGGTCCATCGTATTTGCATCAGTATGGTTTCAGATATATGATTTCAATTATCCAAGAATCAAAAGGGCACAAACTCCAATTCATGCACAATATGCATTTTGTAAACAATACATGGTGGAACTCCTCCCTTAATGTCAACCAACTTAACGCCCAGATGAAATCAGGACAAGTGCTCAAGAGGTTAGAAGTTTTGTTGCTGTCAGATCCTCCTCTCCATTACCACTCAACCTGAATACATGCCATCTCCCTAATACTCCTACACGTAACCTTTCCATCCGTTCCTATCCATTTGCAACACCATAACTAACACTACTTTTCCCAAGTCATTCTACAAATACCACTTGATTCTCTTTCAATGGTGAAACTTGGTCGACAATCTCCTTGCTCTTCCTTCCCCATCGCACCCCAGCCCCTCCGTGTCTTTATTTATATCTATTGCCCTCATCCAAGTTTTAAATAAAGTATACAAAACCCTCGTCTCATCCCAAACTGCTGCCAACTCTTGTGCATCTAATTGCATTTCCGAGCACTTCGAGGCATAGCACTTCACTTCTATACGTTTGTTATTGTTCAATTACATCAGTGTGTTCATAAAAAATGTTTACACCCTTGCTAACAGGTATATGTACATTATATGAAAACATGCAAATTCTATATTGCAGCATTATGATATATCCATATTCTTTCCTTTCTAAACTGATTTGAAAGCCTTATCATGCCATGTTGTAATTTCAAGTCTTCTTAGAGTAATTTTTGGATGCTCTTAATTTTGTACCCATTTCAAATTTTGATGATTCAAGTGTTATTGAGTTCCTTATAATATGTGATAATTTGGAAATGATTACATAGGATAGTTGTTACCTTGAAACAGACTTTGGATAAATATTTTTTAGATCCATTAATTATGTTTTTATACATTTATGATCTTGTTGCATATACAAAAAAATTTCTATCTATTCAACTTAGAATATGATCATATATCATTGCATATAAATGCTTATTATATGCACCATAATGATGATATTGATTTATACTCTTATGAGGTCAAAGATTAGAATGTTCACAGTCAAACACAGTGGAAATGTTGGATGTCATGTTTGATCTCTGGTAGGAGTACAGAGGCAATTATAAGATGTGCTTTCAATTTGTGGATGAAAGCACCACTCCATCAAAGTTGGGAATGCTCAAGGGATCAACACAATCGGAGAGTTGAAAGCACATGAGCTCACAGTGACAATAAGCTTCCTATTGCACTTTCCGTGTTAGCATGTAGAGTTCTTGCATATTGTGTCCTTTTAAAGTATTAAATAAATGAACTTATGAGATCTTAGTTGTTTGAGACCAAAGAAGATAGGTGATTCCCTTAAGGGATAAACAAGCTATAAGATACGGCGTCAATCCCCAAAAAAAAATTTGTGGGGACGTGCCAACATGGCACGTGGAAGCAATGCTTGAAGGGAGGTAAGTATGATAATGTTTTGAGAAAATGATCAAAATAGTCCCTCAACTCTTTTTGAAAGACTAAAATAATCCAACTCTTTTGAGGGATCAATTTGATCCCTCAACTCTTTAAAATGAGACATTTTTTTATCTTAACATCCAATGTTAGAGTTAATGGTATTAAATGTAAGGATATTTTGATTATTTTTTAATTATATATTTATAAATGTAATTTTCAAGTAATTATATTTTTTTTCTAAAAAATTTGTTAAAAATTACTTTAATGAAAATAATTAATAATAATTTTAGTTTTAATTTTAAACGTTTAATAATTTTTTTAGAAAAATTCTAATTACTTGAAAATTATATTTAATAAATGTTTAATTAAAAATGTCCAAAATACCCTTATATTTAACACAATTAAGTGCAATAATAGATGTTATGATCAAAAATATCATATTTTAAAGAGTTGAGAGACCAAATTGGTCCCTCAAATGAATTGGGGACCTTTTAGTCCCTCACAACGAGTTGAGGGATCCTTTTGATCATTTTCTCATAATATTTTTCTCAACAATGATTTGTATCATATAATGATTATAAGAAATCAAGAAGTCTGACAAATAAAATAATGAGCAAAGCAAAAAAAATTATAGCTTTTGAAAATTCATACAATAATTAGTTACAATGGAAAAGAAAAAACAAATAAATAAAAAAGCCTAGTCATAAGATAAGAGATCTAAAAAAACGGATCATATTAGATGAATTCAAGTGAATATAATAAGTTCTAGGATAAAGATGAATATACAAAGGAAAGAATGAAATATTATTTTAAGGAATTATTTTAAAAGAAAACTACTACAAAATAGCATAATGAACAAAATTTGTAAGAATCTTGTAGGTGGCTAAAAAACATTAAAGCGGAGAGATAGGTGATTTTTTGCATCTTGCTTGAAGTTTAATAAACTTTGAGGAATGACAAAATACCTTCTTCCTATTATTGATTCTTCTAACAAACAAGATTTGAAAATTTTTAGCGACTTGAGCTTCAATGCTTAAAAGACTACCATTTGCTCAAATCCCAAATCCTCAACAACAAGATGATCATGAGGATAAACTATCCTAACTATCGAATTTGAGTCAATGCTCTTGCTTGAAGAAGAGGTGCCCACCATTGTCTTGAAACTTCAAGCTCAAGCAACAACAACAAGGGAAAGCATAGATTCCATTTCAAGATCTAAAAATGGTACAAGTTTTTTAGTACACTCCAGATCTACAGTTGGAGGAATAGCAAGTGATAAAAGATGATTTTTCACTTCAAAGCAAGCCTTAAGCAATATGTATATTTGTGATAAAAATTTTGCAAGATGAACACTAGGAAAGCATTCATTCAAATTCAACCTCCTGTCAATAATCATTTGAAGAGAAACTAATTTAACTCCCCCCTTTAAAAGGAATAGTTACGTCCATTTCAACCACAAAAATAACCATGGATGGCCTAAGGAGCCTTGCAATAGTAACATCCACTTGTAAGGGTTTATCAAAAATAGAACTAAGAGAATATAAAGTAGATTGTTAATTTTTATGTAATGAACATAAAGTCCTGAAAAATAATTCAAATAAGAGTTATAGATGGACCTTGGTAGAGTTAAATAGTGAATACCACTTAAGCAAACACATCGAACAGTCATTCATACAGAAGAATCTATATCAAAAGTCTTGAGTAATCTACCTCTAAAAATAATTTTATAAAAATATGGTGCAGGACAAATAACCCGATAGAGAAATTCTCAATCAAACTTTAGTCGGATATGAATTTGTTAACAAAGTTAAAACGAGGACAACCAAGGAAAAGTTGAAAACTTCCCTATAATGAATGTAAATATAGCCACTAACCCAAAAATATCATCTTCGAACAAAATGTTTAACATCCAAAATTTCAAGTATTTAAACTATTTGTAATACTAGTTTTGATTTTTCATTTTTTAAGTTTAAATTTTAATTACTAGTAAATTAAGTAATTAATTGCTATCAACTTAAGTACTGATAATAGTAAAAATACTTTAACAGTAATTAAATTATCTTATAATTACAATTGAATTAAAGTTTCTTAGCAATCAATTAATATAGCAATAGTATGTTAAATTATATTAATCCTAAACAGCCACTAATGAAAACATATGTGGCCGATGGTTGAAAATTCATACAATAATTAGTTACAATGGAAAAGAAAAAACAAATAAATAAAAAAGCCTAGTCATAAGATAAGAGATCTAAAAAACAGATCATATTAGATGAATTCAAGTGAAGATAATAAGTTCTAGGATAAAGATGAATATACAAAGGAAAGAATGAAATATTCTTTTAAGGAATTATTTTAAAAGAAAACTACTACAAAATAGCATAATGAACAAAATTTATAAGAATCTTGTAGGTGGCTAAAAAACATTAAAGCGAAGAGATAGGTGAATTTTTGCATCTTGCTTGAAGTTTAATAAACTTTGAGGAATGGCAAAATACCTTCTTCCTATTATTGATTCTTCTAACAACAAGATTTGAAAATTTGTAGCAACTTGAGCTTCAATGCTTAAAAGACTACCATTTGCTCAAATCCCAAATCCTCAACAACAAGATGATCATGAGGATAAACTATCCTAACTATTGAATCTGAGTCAATGCTCTTGCTTGAAGAAGAGGTGCTCACCATTGTCTTGAAACTTCAAGCTCAAGCAACAACAACAAGGGAAAGCATAGATTCCATTTCAAGATCTAAAAATGGTACAAGATTTTTAGTACACTCCAGATCTACAGTTTGAGGAATAGCAAGTAACAAAAGATAATTTTTCACTTCAAAGCAAGCCTTAAGCAATATGTATATTTGTGATAAAAATTTTGCAAGATGAACACTAGGATAGCATACACTCAAATTCAACCTCCTGTCAATAATCATTTAAGATAAACTAAATTAACTCCCCTTTTAAAAGGAATAGTTACGTCCATTTCAACCACGAAACTAACCATGGATGGCCTCAGGAGCCTTGCAATAGTAACATCCACTTGTAAAGGTTTATTAAAAATAGAACTAAGAGAATATAAAGTAGATTGTTATGTAATGAACATAAAGTCCTGAAAAATAATTCAAATAAAAGTTATAGATGGACCTTGGTAGAGTTAAATAGTGAATACCACTTAAGTAAACACATCGAACAGCCATTCATACAGAAGGATCTATATCAAAAGTCTTGAGTAATCTACCTCTAAAAATAATTTCATAAAAATATGGTGCAGGTCAAATAACCCGATAGAGAAATTCCCAATCAAACTTTAGTCGGATATGAATTTGTTAACAATGTTAAAATGAGGACAACCAAGAAAAAGTGTAAAACTTCCCTATAATGAATGTAAATATAGCCACTAACCCAAAAATATATCTTCAGACAAAATGTGTAATATCCAAAATTTCAAGTATTTAAACTATTCGTAATACTAGTTTTGAATTTTCATTTTTAAAGTTTAAATTTTAATCACTAGTTAATTAATTAATTTAATTGCTATCAATTTAAGAACTGATAATAGTAAAATTACTTTTAATTGCAATCAAAAGGTATAAGGGCATGACCTAATAAAAGAACTAAATTGCTTATGTGGTTGTTTGTTTACATCTATTATGAGATTTTATCCTATTTGCATATATCAGTTGTTTGGTTTGGCAACATCTTCAAAAAATAATTTCACAAATGACTTACAAGTATTGTCTTTATGATATCAAAGTATCAATTAAATATGTAAACATCTAGATGCTAAGCTATATTATGGCTATGATAAAAGACAACAAAAAAATCATAAGGATCATTGATCAGTCTATATAATAATTAGGTTGTTTAAACAAGCTAACATTGAACCTAATTTATTGCATTTGATGGATACAATCGTTATCCGGATAACTTTAATATCTATATAGCGTTGATATCTAGATAACATTGAAACAAACTCCTACGTACCATTTAAGAACACGACTTCTTCAAGAAGATATCCGCAATCAATTTAGCTCATAAACAGTGCAAATAGTTCCAATTTAATACAACGAACAAGGTAAATCAAAGTACTACTCCACACAGAAAATAATCAGTAATTGGGATATTAACCTGGGAGCGAGGAAAGATATCTGCAATAAGCTTTTTGTATCGCTTGACAGGTTGCCGGGATCTCGCCCTCAACGATGGACAGAAGCAACAGATACTGCCGCAGACGGGCAGCACCCGCCTCGACATAACCCCCATTTCTCCTCTCTCTTCCCAAATGCTAGTATTCTTTTCCGAACTTCCTAAACCTTCAGATTCGGGAACAAATTTGTTCAAAACTTCAGCAAAACCCGATTTCGATGAACACAATGATTACATTACGCCCGTTTCTTTTTTGGGCGTTGGGATCAACCTGCAAGCAAACATTAGAAAATTTCAGCCTGTGATCATGGAGGGATGCCCACAAACACAATCCGATCAACGTTTTCTCAGAAAATAGAAACCGAAGACAGGGTTTGCAGAAGAACTCGCCTCGGTTGACTGCCTCTCCTCTGGATCGGGGTAGAGATCCCCGCGAGCCCACGCCGCGAATTTGTCGAACGAACTTCCTCCTTTGAATAAATATATTTTACACGCTAATAGTAATACCCATAAAATATAAATATGGAAATTTATAGACAATATATTTTACACGCTAATACCCATAAAATATAAATATGGAAAGTTATAGACATTACATTCCCTTAAAGTTTCCTAATTTACATATTTAACACTTAAAATTAAAATAATTATTTACTTAATATAATCCAACATTAATATTTTCCTCAATTCAGTGATACCGAAGCCTTAAAAAATAAAGATAGAGAAAAGATTGTATTGGGACCATATTGGGAGAACTAACCGCCTAGAAAATCAGGATGTGATAACACCGGGGAGAATATCAATGAGACAAATAATATGTGAAAGATGACTAAAATTATGTTTGGATAGTTTTTTTACTTCTTTCTAAAATAGTTTTTTAGTACAAAAAATTTTAGCTTAAAAAAATTTTATACTAGAAATCTGCTTTAGAAAGCAGGAAAAAAGTTGTCTCAAATGAAACCTAAGATATAAGAAAATTTTAACATCTCGTTGGTAAAGGCATCAACAAAATTGAATGACGTACGAAGCGTGAAGAATACGGGAGTAATTTAGACAATATATCTTTTGCAAAGGACGTTAAGCAAATCAAAGATGTATGAAACACGAAGATAGGGATGTCAATTTCGGGTCACGGGTCGGGTTCGGGTCGAACCCGGAAATGACCCGGCTCAATTCGGGTCAACCCGAACCCGACCCATTTTCACAAACAGGTCGATTTTTCAAACCCGAACCCGACCCGACCCGGGGACATGGCAACTCCGTGCACAGATTCGCGGTAGCGGCATCCGGCGGCTTCGACGATCTCTGCTGGCGTCCGGCAGTAGCAAAATGCGACATGCAGCTCGGTCACGCGGCATCGACGATCCGTCATCTGGCGTTCGGCAACGTCACGCGAGTCGTGACAAAGGGGCCAGCTGCTGGCCAGCCTTGCCAGTCACGCGAGCGGGAGAAGCGACGCGACGCGGGATGTGATGCATCACGCGAGCGGGCAGCGGGTCAGTTGGGCAGCGCAATGGGGGCAGCTCTGCTCGGTCACGCGAGCGCGAGGGCAGCTCGGTCACGCGGCTGGCAGCTCGGTCAGCTGGTCAATCCGGGTTATTTTCGGGTTTCCGGGTCAACCCGAACCCGACCCGGTTTTTGAAACGGGTCGAAAACTCTAACCTGAACCCGAAATTGTCGTGTCGGGTTCGAGTCGGGTTACTCTATTACCTTGAACTCAACGCCAGTTCGGAGTTCAGGATTGAACAGGATGAACAAAACCGGGAAAATGCCGACAACGTGTCAGGCGTTCGAGTCGGATTTTCGGTCGTTGTCAAATATTGACACCTCCTACCACGATAGATGAGTGATATGTGTAAATCAACCTAAAAGAATAAAAAGTATATGTCTTAAATATTACGGTTTTAGAGTGCTAAACATATAGATGTGATAGGTTTTGGTGTTTTGTATGTAAATCTGCCTTAAGATTATTATTTGTGGATTTACATGTATTTCTTTATATATTTAATATAGAAATTTTATAATATTTATATGAATATTTTAATTTTAAATAATATTAAGAATATCAATAATAATTTATCTAAAAAATATTTTTAAAATAATATTAAGAATGTCATTAATTAATTTTTATATAAAAATATATATTTTTAATGTAATATATTTAATGTAATTAAACACTAATATTGTTACACCAACTAAATATTAATATTTATATATTGGATAACATAAATATATAAAAATTTTTAAAGTAGTAAATGAATTTCCCTATTTTTTCATAATTTTAAAAATAAATTTTTATTTTAATACATATCTATAATAAATATATCATATATAAAGTTAAGAAAATGGGATAAATATTTTAATCACCAATTAGTTCAATAAGAAGACTTGTGAAACTACACATGATAGTTCTATTATAATTAAAATATATGAAATTACATTTTTATTTGAGATAAATTAAAATAATATTACTATTATTACTTAAAATATATGATTAAAAAATAAAATATGAGAAAGTTCTAAAATAAAATTTATTGGCAGATAAATGCTTTTAAAATAATTAAAATATTGGGATTTTTTAAAATAGTATCTTGATAAAAGATGTATTAGAGTCAAATATCTAAGTTTGGCAAATTTTGATTTTTAAGACCAACAACGAATGATGATTCACTATTTATTTTCGTAATAAAATTATTTATTTCGTCCGAAGTTAAATATATAGCAATATTTGTCCATGTGTCTAAGTTAGATAAGAGAATTATGTGCATGTTCAGCTCCTTTTTTAAACCATACCAGGGGGGGGGGGGAGAAGGCAAAATAAAAAAATATGTAAATGGTCATTTAAAAAATATTTTTTAAATTTACTTTTCAGGCCTTGATTGCTGTCTCTTGTTCTCTAACTCCTTTTTCCTGTCGGTTGATTTGTAATAACTATTGACATAGTCAACCAGCATTTGCGCATTTTATACTATAAGGAAAGCAATTCTAATGTCTCCATAGAACTCTACAATACTAAATTCTTTGGCGTATTTGATGGTAAACAATTGTAGTTTTATGGTGCTCTATTAAACTATTTTGTTGAAATTATTTTAGAAACCACTCTTTGTATATTATAAAGCAAAAAGTTGTCCCAAATCGAGTCTAATATATCTAATGTCTAGTGACATGCAAATATTTCATGTCAATACTCCTATTATGTTTTCAATTCTAAAAATTAATTTCTTATTACCAGACTACTAAAAATGTAATATAAGTATATAAAAATATTATTTTAATTATTTTAAAAATTTAAAAAACATAGTACTACCAAAGATTTTTCTCATAAAATTTTTTTTATAATTGATTTTTTAGCGAGCAGCTAATGCCAATAGAAGCTTCTATCAGATAATAAAATGACACTAATTGATAGGATGACTAATACATGTAAAATTGGATTTATTGTAATAATTTGGGTGCAAGTTTTTCAATTGGATTTATTGTTATATATTATTTTGTTATCACTGAATCTAATAATAAGAGAAATATTTTCTAACCAAATTACTTAATATTTCGGAAGACCCACCTAATCTTTATATAGAATGTTTCAAATTTGAATTCAAAGGAGTTTTAAAAGAGAAATGTTGTCTAATTTTGTATAGACTTTATTATACATATATTAATTAATAATAGATACTTTCTCAGTGTAATCTATCTCATATATTATCAGGATAATCCGTAGCAAATAGTGGAGTTAGATCTATTTTCCTAAGCTTTCCTACTGCAACATCAAAAACCTTTATCCCATTTAGCTAGGCATGATAAATGATGTCTGACAGTTCCCACGCATTTAAACATTCAAACACGCATTTGTGCTTTATGGAGTATAGGATGAACAAATCCCTTACTTCAAAAATCGGGGTGGTCTTAACTTAGGCTCTTTGGGGACATTTTCTTATTGCTTTCTTAAAGAACAGTTTTTTAATAAAAATTCTTTTATTTATAAAGAAAGCCGAATGTAAGAAGGCAGTAAAAATAACATGTTCCACATGAAGCCATTAGACTCATTGGATCATGGTCTAATAGTATTCCTAAGTAGTTTATTTAACTCCTTAACACTTTCAAGATAAAAGATAGGCTGCAATTCTCTCTACTGTGTGCCCATTTGGGGGTACATAATGACTAATACTAAATGCGACAATGGAAGAACATGCATCAAGATTAAGAAACAAAAAATTGACAGGGGCGCATTGTAGTGTAGCTCTAATCAGCTATCAGTTCATTAGAGTGCTAGCGCTTGAAATGTTGCACTTGTTCGCAAATGGGTTAGAGTCAATTCATTCCAACTGATGTCCACGCCTAAATTTAAGGAGAATGTCAGCAATAGCTTAGCTTGAGCTAGTGCCTCAATTTGAGCCTTGGTGGTTTTATGAACACTCTCTCATTTGTGACCCACTCTACAAATGGATGTGATTGAGGCTTCGTTTGGGACGTCTTTTTTACTGCTTCTTAAAATGGAGTTCTAGTACAAAAATTGTTTAGGGCTTGAAATGGTACACTTGTTCCAAATGGGTTTAGAGCTCCAATTCATTCCAACATGTCCACCTAAACTTAAGGAGAATGTCACAAGCTTTAGCTTGAGTTGTGCCTCAATTGAGCCTTTGGTGGTTTCTATGGACACTCTCTCATTGTGAACCCATTCTACAAAGGAAAGCATCTATTCCAATTAGCTTAAGGAAATTGACTTGTCAGATGGATGGGATTGAGGCTTCGTTTGGGATGGCTTTTTTACTGCTTCTTAAAACGGAGTTCTAGTACAAAAATTTAAATTTTTATACTAGAACTCCGTTTTAAGAAGCAATAAAAAATCCTTCATAAACGAAGCCTGAAGCTACTTGGGTATAATAGATAGTGAGGGAATGGTGTGCTTAAGAAAATTATTCTTAACCAACTTGGATTAAGTGAGTCAATTAGGGTTGGTTTGGTTTAGGTTGTGTTAATAAGCTTCCTATGGATAAGATAAAGTCTGGTAAACCTAATGTAACCATTGGTAGTAGGTCCAATTAAGCTTCAAATTGGCTTTAGGCTCACCTATGTAGAAATGTATTTCCGGTGAACTTTACCGGAGCTGAAGAAGATGAAGATGAAGAAGACAAGAAAGATGGGAAGTGAATAACAGAGCAATCGTACTTTCTTATTATGATAAATCCAAGATACAAATGCCTATAAATAGGCAGTAGGTGAAGCCTTTACACGTGGTTCAATCTCATTGGTTTAACATGAAAATAAGCTAACATAAATATAACTATGTATTAATATAAGCTAATGATGATTAGGTATTAACAGCTCCCCGCAAACGGACGATGCATTTGTTATCGTCAGTTTGGATCTTAATTGTTTGAAGCGTAGAGTCGGTAAAGGTTTTGTAAGTATATTTGCGATCTGATCGACGGTGCTGATCGGAACCAGATTGATTGTTTTGTTCTGAATGTGGTCACGAATAAATCGCTGATCAATTTCTATATGCTTCGTTCTGGCGTGAAATACCGGATTGTTCGCCAGTGCTATCGCCGACGTGTTGTCACAGAACACTGGAATTGGTTCTTTATGAGTGATTTGAAAGTCAGCAAGAAGACGTTTTAGCCAAATCGTATCAGCAGTTGCAGCCGCTAATGCCCTGTATTCCGATTCGGTGGAGGAGCGAGAGACAGTAGTTTGTTTCTTAACCGTCCAGGAGACTATGGTGTCGCCAAGAAAGGTACAGAAACCAGATGTATATTTTCGAGTGACTGGATCTCCCGCCCAGTCAGCGTCCGAAAAAGTGCGAAGTGTGAGGGAGGATTTGATGATTGGTAGCCCGAAGGTGATAGTGCCTTTGATATACCTGAGCAATCTTTTTAGCAGGTAGCAATGAATTTGTTCCGGATTGTGCATATGTTGAGATAAGATGTTTACTGCATGAGAAATATCTGGTCTTATAATTGTGAGATATTGCAAAGCACCAGTGATACTTCTGTATGTAGTCGCATCGGGAAGCATGTCGTCGGCGCTGATTTGCGTTGGCTGCTTTGTAGACGATGGATTAGCAAGAGAATTACAATTGCATAGATTAGTTTGTTTAAGTAAAGAAAGCGCATATGCTGATTGAGATAAAAAATACTTATCTGAGAGTGCTTTAATATGAATTCCGAGGAACTGGTTAGTAGTTCCTAAGTGCTTCATGGTGAACCGAGTATGCAATTGTTGTAGAAGGTTGATTATGGCATTGCTGTCATTTCCGGTTAAGAGAATATCGTCCACGTACACCAGCAGGAACATTTGTGTGTGATTTCTACGGTAGACCATCAAGGACGGGTCTGTCGTGCTGTATTGGAACCCAATTGTGGTGAGGTAATTAGTGAAGGTTGTGTACCACTGACGCGGAGCTTGCTTGAGCCCGTAAATGGCTTTCTGTAAATGAGATACATAATCTGGGTGAACGTTGTCCTCGAATCCTTTCGGTTGGCGCATGAAGATTGTTTCGTTTAAGCTGCCGTGAAGAAAGGCATTTGAGACATCTAATTGCTGCACCGGCCAGCCGTGGTGCAGAGCAATAGTGAAGAGTACACGGATTGTTGGAAGCTTCGCGACGGGACTAAAAGTTTCTTCATAGTTCAGACCGTATTCCTGTCTGTTGCCTTGCGCAACCAGCCTAGCTTGCTTTGAAGCGAGCCACCTTGCCATCGGAGTTGAACTTCTTGCGGTATGTCCATTTGCATCCCAGGACGGGCATATTTGGTTGGTGGGGAACTAGAGTCCAAGTGCCCTGTTTTTGTAGTGCCGCAAATTATTCGGCCATGGCTTGGCGCCATTCAAATTGTTTGTTTGCTTCGGTGTAGTTATGCGGGGCTGCGTTTGGATCATCAGAGGAGACTTCATGAATCAAGTTCATTTTCCTTGTGGGTTTTAGAGACCCGGTTTTGAATCTTGTTATCATGGGATGCTGATTGTGAGGTTCCTCAGTAGAAAGTTCATTGACAGTAGGAGAATGATTTTTATTTGATGTTGATAAAACTGGACTGGAGTGAGGGAAGATATTTTGTGCTGTCGTTGAGGGGCAGGAATGAATTGGAGTACTGATCGTTTTGTCGGTAGCTTTAGATGTGGGTATGAGTAAGTGAGTGGGAATGTCCACAGCAGGTATAGCTACAGAGCTTGAAGGCTGCTGAAATGGAAAACTGGTTTCAGTAAATTTCACATGACGAGATATAATTATATTGTTATTTATTTTATTTAGGCATTTATATCCTTTGTAATTTTCAGAGTAGCCTATAAAAACACAGAGAGTAGAATTTGGTTGGAGTTTGTTGTGACTGTGAAAAGGCAGATGCGGAAAACACGCGCAACCAAACGAACGCAGATGCTTATAATCTGGTTTGGTGTTGAACATAAGCTGGAGCAGAGTCTTCGGCCAGGTTGTAGGGGACGGTAGGCGGTTGATCAGGTGCACTGCTGTAGTGACTGCTTCTGGCCAGTAGGTATGTGGTATGGATGAATAATGCAGCATTGTTCTGGCTGTGTCAAGGATGTGCCTGTGTTTGCGCTCAGCGACTCCGTTTTGCTCCGGAGTGTATGGACAGGCAACCTGATGCAGAATTCCGTTCGTTCGAAGATGATTTTGAAACGATAAGTTCATGTATTCGCCTCCTCCATCAGTTCTTATCATTTTAATTTTATAATATGTTTGCTTTTCAATGAGCGTAACAAAATTGAGAAAGATATTAGTAACATCAGATTTAAGATACACGGGAAATAACCAGCAGTAACGAGAGTAATCATCAATTATGAGAAGGTAATAACGGTATCCATGCTCAGCCGTGACTGGAGAAGGACCCCAGACGTCAGAGTGGAGTAGTTGCAATGGTTTAGTAGATATATTGATAGATTTATCAAACGAAATTTTGTGGCTTTTACACAAGTTACGGGATGTGCATATAGCCAATTTATTCGTAATATGAATGCTAGGATCTATTCTGGAGATTTGCTGAAGTGTCCGGTGATGAGGATGTCCCAATCGAGCATGCCAGTTTATTTGCTGGGACTGAACAGCGGGCATAGCATGCTGCGTCTGATTTCTTGAGGAAATAGCGATTGGGTAGAGTCCATCTCTACTCGGGCCGCTTAGAATTGTTTTGTTAGTCTGCAGATCCTTCAAAACAAAGCCATTAGGGGTAAAAGTAATAGAAATATGATTAGCAGACACAAGTTTGGAGATCGAAATAAGGTTGTGCGAGATATCAGGGAGATGGAGGAGATTGGATAGAATTAACTTACGGTCGGGTGTGGGAAGAAGACCCGTGCCCGAATGAGCTATCAGGAGGGAGCGTCCATCCTCAACCATTACCTGATCTTTGCCTTGGTACGCCGAACCTTGGAGAAGTTGATCAGTTCTGTTTGTCATATGCGTAGATGCTCCTGAATCAAGAAACCATTCTTCAGAGGTCTCGGCATTGTTTGTAAACATAGCAGTATTGTTTTCAGATTGTGATTTCGGCGTGATGTAGTTGGCGTTGAGACGATGCCAGCAGATATCGGCCGTATGGCCTTTTTTCTGACAATTTTGGCAAATTATGGTTGATCTTGTTGTCTGTCTTGATGTAGAGGAAGGTTGCGCTTGCTGTCAACCGCGCCCGCGACGGCCTCTGCCTCTAGTAGTATATAGAGCGGTTGGTGGTTCCTGAAGAAGAGCAGTGCGCAGAGAGTCCGCTTGAATGTGAATTTCTTCACTAATCAGCATCGCATAGAAATTATCCAAAGTAAGGGTGGATTGCATCGTTCTAACAGTAGTCTTGAAAGATTGGTACGATGATGGCAGCCCGTTTAATATGTGGAGGATAATATCTTTGGTGTCAAGAGATGATCCGGCAGAGGCAATGTTGTCAACTATCTTCTTCACTTCGGTGAGATAGTTTTGCATTGTCATGTTCTTCATAGTAATGTTGTTGAGCTCATTCTTGAGTTGCATTACCTTGGAGCGATTTGCGGACTGGAATCTGGTTTGAAGAGCAATCCATATGTCGTGAGTGGAGTCATGGTGGATGACGTATGGAAGAACAGGTGCAGAGATAGTTGAGCAGATCGCGGCAGCAAGATTCTGATCGGTAAATCTCCAGGATGCTTCTGTGTATAGGGAATCTTGTTGTTCTTGAGCTTGAAAAGTCGGATTTTCAAGAAACCGATCGAATCCGTTGGCTTTAAGCAGTTTGACGATCTGATGTCTCCAAATGGGATAGTTGTCGGAAGAAAGATGGTGGGGAACAAGGGTTTTTAGATTGCTGATAATAAATTTGAGGGAGGGATATAGTCCAGATTTGGACGTGAATGGCGGAGCTTCAATTGTCGTCGGAGGTGTAGGAGACGAGGATTGGGTTAGATCTAATTTTCCTAAGCTTCCTAATGCATCAAAACCTTTATACCATTTAGCATAGCAAGATAAATGAGTCTCAAGTCCCACGCATTTTAACACATACAACACCATTTGGTTTTTTGGAGTGATAGTGATGAACAAATCCCTTATTAGAAAATCGCGGTCTTAACTTAGGCTTCATTTGGGACAGTTTCTTATTGCTTTTTAAAGCAGCTTTTTAATATAAAATTCTTTATTTTTAACTAGAAAGTCGCTTTAAGAAACAGTAAACAAGTCATTCCAAACGAAGCCTTAGACTCATTGGATCATGGTCTAATAGATCCTAAGTAGTTTTTAAACTCCTAACACTTCAAGATAAAAGATAGCTCATTCTCTCTACTGTGTGCCATTTGGGGCGTACATACTACTAAAATGCGAAATGGAAGAAATGGCATCAGATCTAAAAAACAAAAAATGACAAGGGGCCATGTAGTGTATGCTCTAAGCTATCAATCATATAGAGTGGTCTAGGGCTTGAAATGTGCACTTGTTCCAAATGGAGCTCCAATTCATTCCAACATGTCCACCTAAATTTAAGGAGAATGTCACAAGCTTTAGCTTGAGCTATGCCTCAATTGAGCCTTTGGTGGTTTCTATGAACACTCTCTCTTTGTGAGCCCATTCTACAATGGAAAGCATCTATTCCAATTAGCTTAAGGAAATTGACTTGTCAGATGGATGTGATTGAGGCTTCGTTTGGGACGTCTTTTTTACTGCTTCTTAAAATGGAGTTCTAGTACAATAATTGTCTAGGGCTTGAAATGGTACACTTGTTCCAAATGGGTTTATAGCTCCAATTCATTCCAACATGTCCACCTAAACTTAAGGAGAATTTCACAAGCTTTAGCTTGAGTTGTGCCTCAATTGAGCCTTTGGTGGTTTCTATGGACACTCTCTCATTGTGAACCCATTCTACAAAGGAAAGCATCTATTCCAATTAGCTTAAGGAAATTGACTTGTCAGATGGATGGGATTAAGGCTTCGTTTGGGATGGCTTTTTTACTGCTTCTTAAAACGGAGTTCTAGTACAAAAATTTAAATTTTTATACTAGAACTCTGTTTTAAGAAGCAATAAAAAATCCTTCATAAACGAAGCCTGAAGCTACTTGGGTATAATAGATAGTGAGGGAATGGTGTGCTTAAGAAAATTATTCTTAACCAACTTGGATTAAGTGAGTCAATTAGGGTTGGTTTGGTTTAGGTTGTGTTAATAAGCTTCCTATGGATAAGATAAAGTCTGGTAAACCTAATGTAACCATTGGTAGTAGGTCCAATTAAGCTTCAAATTGGCTTTAGGCTCACCTATGTAGAAATGTATTTCCGGTGAACTTTACCGGAGCTGAAGAAGATGAAGATGAAGAAGACAAGAAAGATGGGAAGTGAATAACAGAGCAATCGTACTTTCTTATTATGATAAATCCAAGATACAAATGCCTATAAATAGGTAGTAGGTGAAGCCTTTACACGTGGTTCAATCTCATTGGTTTAACATGAAAATAAGCTAACATAAATATAACTATGTATTAATATAAGCTAATGATGATTAGGTATTAACAACCTAAACCAATTTGGGTCAAATTGAGTTAATTTGGGTTCAATGATAAGCTAGTTTGGCTAATATGTTTGTTATTTTGGATCAATTAAAATGTCATAAACCCTTAGAGCTGAAATTTGACTGATCGTGCTCCTAATTATACTATTGGCACAATTTAGAATAGCTTAGGCTTGTATCGATCCAATGTGCCTTAGCTCATATTATATTGTTCTAAATATCCTAAATATAATTTGGCTTAATTATTAATTGAATTATTTTTTCAATGAATACACTTATTGCATAAGGTATAACTAATAAATGCAAATGTACTTGAGAATTTAATGAAAATGTTTTGGTACGAACTTGGAACTACTATGACATACATAAGATTGTGGATCAAGATATTGATATCAAAACTAAGACATTAAGAGTCAAGCATCAAGACAAAACATGGATGATCTAAACAAAAAGGAAATATAAGTCGAGCGAATAATTACACTTTTCATTTTTTCTATGAGTGCTCAATTTAATTTTCCAGTAAAGAAACTTGTGAAAAATTAGCACACATGCACACACACATAGACAAGAGTAAGCGACAAAAATAATCTCAAAAAATTAAAAATAAGCTTGTGCACTAATTGGTTATTTTCAGATCTCTTCTACCTTATTCCTTTTATGTTTTATTGTTGAGTGCAAAGGAATATTACTTAATTGAGTTTGTAAGAGATCGATGAGATCTTGAAGCCTTTGTATTGTAAGTAAGTGAGGACTTAGCATTAACTCAGTCGGTCGCTTATGTCGGCGTCTCGTCTGCTAGGGTTTACGCCCTTTTAGGGCTTCTCCCTTCGCCCCTTCTCGCGCCGCCTTGCCGCCGGTGGTTAGTTTTATGGCAAAAAAAATGTTGGATCCTGGTTTCCTCACGGGTAAGCAGTCCAAATCCTTTAGGGATGCTTTATCTGGCTCCGCTGAAGCTAATATTTTTTCGGATTTTCGCATTTCTTCAAATCGAGGTATGCCCTCACTGTGGTTTTCGGAAGAGGAATTTTTACATCTAGCCAAGCCTTTTGAGTTTGCTTTGGTGGGGAAATTTCCCCTTAAACGTCCCTCATTAGATTCCATTTGTAGATTTTTCTTTATTTTGAAATTATCGGGAGATTTTTCGGTTACTCTTCTGGATCAAGCTTGCCAATGATTTGGATTATGCTAGGGTTTTTGCTCACAAATCTTATCTTGTTTATGGTTGTTTTATGAAAGTTATTAAATGGTCACCAGTTCTTGATCTGTCGGAGGAGTCCCAGATCGTTCCTGTTTGGCTTTCTTTCCCTGGATTACGTCCTCATTTGTTCACTTCCCGTATTCTTTTTGGTTTAGGTTCTGTTTTTGGTAGGCCGATACTGATAATGCAACTGCTTCTGGTTCTAGACCATTTGTTGCTCGTGTTCTTGTTGAAATTGATGTCACCAAATCTTTTCCCGACTCTGTTTGGTTAGGTCCGGAGAAGCTGGGCTATGTCCATAAAGTTATTTTTGAGGGCATGCCTAGTTTTTGTTTATCTTGTAAAGCTTTAGGTCACAAGAAATTGGAGTGTCCTAAACGTTTGTCCAAATCATCCCCGGTTGGTATCCCAAAAGTTTTGGAAGATCTTTCTATCCCTGTTTCAACTGAAGCCCCTTTTAATTCTAATGGCTGTGGAATTTCTGCGAATTTAACTGATGTTCCCTTAGATAAAGATGCTCTTGATTGTGAAGTTCCTATTATTAGTAATTTGGATGTTGTGGAGGGCGTTTCTTTGCCTGATGATGCTTGTCGGATTGCTTCGACTGAACTGGCTTTGGCCTCTCCTAATGGTGATGTATTAAATGATGTTGAGGTGGTTGCTGGGCATGAAGGTGATACAGAGATTGTTAGGGAAGGTGGGATGGAAAATGATGTAAATTGTGCTTTATCTCCCTATGCTCTACCTTTTTTTCCACCTATTTTAACGTTTAATTGTGGCGAGGTTGTGCCGGCTATTAATGTGGGTGGCTCGGTTGGGGCGACGCCTGGGGCTATCTCTCCGGCTCTTAATTTAGAAGTGGCCCCTAAATGTAATACGATTTTTAATACTTTTGTTGAAGTTCCTATTAACGTGGTTGATTTGCGTTCTATGGGAAATTCTTTGGGTGACTGTTCGGGAATGGAGATTAGGAACAATTTGAACTGGTTGGATTCATCTGAGGGGGAACTGGTTTCCGATTCTAATGAAGCTTATTTGCAGTCGCCTGATTTCTGTGGTGGTTTCGATCCAGGTTGTGACTTCACTCTTGTTAATGTTAGACCTGCTTCTTTGGGTGGTAATCGGGGCAGAGCTAGTGGTCGAGGCAGGGGTCGCCGTAGGCGATAGTTTATTTCTTTTTGTTATTCATTTTGTTTTCTTTACTGTGGTGGATTTTGCATTTAGCTGTTTTTTCGTCGGAGTTTGGGCAATGATGGGTTGGGGCACGCATCATTGCTCCTAGCTTGTGGCAACCATTGCTGTGGATTTTTTGTCGGGTTGGTTCGGGTAAGCTTTTGGACGGTCCTGGTGGGGTGTAGTTGGTGCTAGCTGCCTCAACCGCTTACTGAGCCCGCCGCTTACTGAGCCCGCTTTTTATTGTATTTTCTCTTCTTTCTTTTCTTTTTTTTCCTCTTCTCTACCTCTTTGTACTGTTTTTCAAGTTATTAATATATGTTTTATTCAAAAAAAAAAAAGAGTAAGTGAGGACTTATTGGTGGCCTAAAGCAGTTGCCTTCTATCAAGTAGAAAAAGAGTGTGTAAGGTTTCTCCATTATCAATCAAAGGTTGGGTCTTCTCAACTCGATCAGTTGTGGTCGAATAAGAGAGTAGTGAATCTTTGAGTTGGATGGTTGAAAGCGTGGATAGAGGTGATAGTGTCAAACTGCATAAAAAAATTAATTGGCACACCCTTTTTCTCTTGCTTTGTATTTTAACATTATTATTTTTCCACTAGTGTATTTCTTACGCTATGGTTGAAAATGTCGATGATTATGACGCTATCACTTGATTATAGATCTCTATGTTTTATTTCACTCTTATTGTTTAACAAATGATCCATTCGACAACATTAATAGTTATCATATGGATTTTTATTTCTCTAATTAATTTTGCTTTTGAATTAAAAAATCATCTTGTTGATTTTTGTATTTTAGTATATTATTTTAAATAAAAAATATTTAAAAATTAGCAATACTAATTCACCCCTCCTAGGTGCTGTCATTCATTTTCGGTCGGTATCAAGATGATTTAGCACAATGAAATTTAAAACATTTAAATTATTTATTTATTGCCCTTAATTTTGAAGACTATATACGTGTATACACTTGCTAGATGAATAAGGAGATTTGAGATAAATTGTGCATTACGTATAAGACAACGAACAATTTGCTCATGCATGCTTATGAACTGTTTTTTATGCAACATAATGCATGAAAAAAAATTACTTAGTAGATTTATTAAAGTCATTATTACTTCATTGTGTGATTTGTTTAAATAGTATTCCAATACTGAGTTGGTGAACAATATTCTTAGGCATAATGAATTGGAAGAGAGGAAAAAGCTAAAGATAAAAATAGAATACAA
>NW_021318726.1:313145-420694 GCF_001605985.2 Dendrobium catenatum
ATTTACTGTATTGTACGATTTCATCGATTTCATTGATTGATCGTTGAGCATTGAAACTATTGAGCATTGATATGGACATGGATGGATATAGATATTGTATAGATGCATTGATATGGACATGGATGGATATAGATATTGTATATATGCATTGATATGGACATGGATATTATAGATTTATTGATTGTATTGCATAGACTCATTGATACTATTTCTTCTGCACCATATTAGCCTGCTGCATTTGATTCATTGCTAGTATAGATTGAGCTTTATTGTACTGCTTTTCTAATCAATTTCATCGACTATTGATTTCCGTACTGCATTGACTACTGATTTGATTTCCGCTGCATAGACTCATTGACCATTGACTGTTATGGATTTGATTGACTGACATGCATATTGATAGCAGTACCGTGCTTTGATTTCAGTTGTAGGCTTTGGTGACCTGCTCGGCTATTTAAGCTCATTATATGTGGTTGACAATTTCAAGTCCGAGCAAGACAACTGGAATGGAGTTCGATCAGAATGTCAGACGAATCCTTTCACTATGGATGCCTGGGGCGTCACAGTTTCTATGGACACTCTCTCATTATGAACCCATTATACAAAGGAAAGCATCTATTCCAATTAGCTTAAGGAAATTGACTTGTCAGATGGATGGGATTGAGGCTTCGTTTGGGATGGCTTTTTTACTGCTTCTTAAAACGGAGTTCTATTACAAAAATTTAAATTTTTATACTAGAACTCCGTTTTAAGAAGCAATAAAAAATCCTTCATAAACGAAGCCTGAAGCTACTTGGGTATAATATATAGTGAGGGAATGGTGTGCTTAAGAAAATTATTCTTAACCAACTTGGATTAAGTGAGTCAATTAGGGTTGGTTTGGTTTAGGTTGTGTTAATAAGCTTCCTATGGATAAGATAAAGTCTAGGAAACCTAATGTAACCATTGGTAGTAGGTCCAATTAAGCTTCAAATTGGCTTTAGGCTCACCTAAACCAATTTGGGTCAAATTGAGTTTATTTGGGTTCAATGATAAGCTAGTTTGGCTAATATATTTGTTATTTTGGATCAATTAAAATGTCATAAACCCTTAGAGCTGAAATTTGACTGATCGTGCTCCTAATTATACTATTGGCACAATTTAGAATAGCTTAGGCTTTGGTTGGGTTCAATTGGAGATTGTATTGATCCAATGTGCCTTAGCTCATATTATATTGTTCTAAAGATCCTAAATATAATTTGGCTTAACTATTAATTGAATTATTTTTTCAATGAATACACTTATTGTAGAAGGTATAACTAATAAATGCAAGTGTACTTGAGAATTAAATGAAAATGTTTTGGTACGAACTTGGAACTACTATGACATACGTAAGGTTGTTGATCAAGATATTGATACCAAAACTCAAACATTAAGAGTCAAGCATCAAGACAAAATATGGATGATCTAAATAACAAGGAAATATAAGTCGAGTAAATAATTACACTTTTCATTTTTTTGTGAGTGCTCAATTTAATTTTCCAGTAAATAAACTTGTGAAAAATTAGCACACATGCATGCACACACACATAGACAAAAGTAAGCGACAAAAATAATCTCAAAAAATTAAAAATAAGCTTGTGCATCAATTGGTTATTTTCATATCTCTTCTACCTTATTCCTTTTATGTTTTATAGTTGAGTGCAAACGAATATTACTTAATTGAGTTTGTAAGAGATCGATGAGATCTTGAAGCCTTTGTATTGTAAGTGAGGACTTATTGGTGGCCTAAAGCAGTTGTCTTCTATGAAGTAGAAGAAGAGTGTGTAAGGTTCTCCATTATCAATCAAGGTTGGGTCTTCTCAACTCGGTTGTGGTCGAATAAGAGAGTAGTGAATCTTTGAGTTGGATGGTTGAAGGTGTGGATAGAAGTGATAGTGTCAAACCGCATAAAAATTAATTGGCACACCCTTTTTCTCGATCTTGCTTTGTATTTTAACATTAATATTTTTCCACTAGTGTATTTCTTACGCTATGGTTGAAAATGTCGATGATTATGACGCTATTACTTGATTATAGATCTCTATGTTTTATTTCACTCTTATTGTTTAACAAATGATCCATTCAACAACATTAATGGTTATCATATGTATTTTTATTTCTCTAATAAATTTTGCTTTTGAATTAAAAAATCATCTTGTTGATTTTTGTATTTTAGTATATTATTTTAAATAAAAAATATTTAAAAATTAGCAATACTAATTCACCCCTCCTAGGTGCTGTCATTCATTTTCGGTCGGTATCAAGATGATTTAGCACAATTAAATTTAAAACATTTAAATTATTTATTTATTGCCCTTAATTTTGAAGACTATATACGTGTATACACTTGCTAGATGAATAAGGAGATTTGAGATAAATTGTGCATTACGTATAAGACAACGAACAATTTGCTCATGCATGCTTATGAACTGTTTTTTATGCAACATAATGCATGAAAAAAAAAATTACTTAGTAGATTTATTAAAGTCATTATTACTTTATTGTGTGATTTGTTTAAATAGTATTCCAATACCGAGTTGGTGAAAAAGATTTGACTTAGAAGATCCTACTTCTATACTTTTCTACTCTGTTGGGCCTTTCTCTTTTCCTAAAATATTAAAAAAATTCATAGAATGAGCACCACTAGCTTGGTAGAATTCCTTCCAAAACCTATCACAAACATTAATATCCCATTAAAATATTATATAGAAGTTAAGTGATTGCAAAATTCATTTAATAGTGCATGAATTACCCATATTTCAATGTCACTTAATTTCACAGTTCGTGCTTATAACTTTAGTAATACTTTCATAGAGATATCAGAGACACCACAAAACACTTGTTGCTAGAGTCTTGATTGCACTTGCCTTTCACATTTTAGTAGGTTTCATATAGAAAATTAGAAACTACTAACATTCACTATAACATATTACATATACTTGATTCAATGAACTATTAACATATGTAATACAATAATTATAATGGATATGTACCAATGGCTGGTTATAACTTTACTTCCACTTATGTCTCGTTATCTCCCATAGCTAAATATAATAAGTGGGGCCAAAATAAGAACAAAATAGTGTCACATAATCTCCAACACTCACTTTCAACAAGTGGGGCCAGAATCACTTCCACATCCTCACTAAATATATGGGGTCATAAAATAATATACACGGCCCTCATAACATATCAATGAGTGCACTTCTCCACATATTATAACATCTCCATTGCTATACTATGAACAATATAATGCAAATATAATAGTAACTAAATTATAATTTTAACACAATGCTCAGATGATGCATGAATTACCAATAAACAATCACATCATATGTATAATATAATACCCACAAAACTTTACCTATTAAATTTCCATCTTTAGAGGAACATTCAAATTAATATTTTAAAACTTTTATATAACTATTGTAATTTTCAAAAAATCCTCAATCAAATCAAATACCCAAAAATTTGTATAGGAAAAACCAGTTGGAAAAAAATTGATTTTTTATAACCAAAATATTTAGAATAGAAAGTATGACAACATATTAAAAGTTATACGTTGAAAATACAGTAAATCCAAGAAAAATATATTTTTATCCACATCCTTTTTTAAATTAATGGAATTAAAATCAGATATATGAGTTCAGAGGTCTACCTCATACTCTATAAAATCCCTAATTAGCCTAACAGACGAAACCTAAGCTTTGGCTGCCAAAACCTCTCCCTTTCATTCTCTCTTTTTCTTCTCCTTTATTACCATCCTCTCATCTCTCGTAAATGGCTAGCACAAGGGGGAGATTAATAGTGATTTTAAGTATTTTATTATTTAAAAAATCACTAATTTATTCTAGCACCATAGTTCTAGTGCCACAGTGCTGAGCTGAATCTTTTGGATTCACCTATAATCTTTTAAAATATATAACACGACATCATGACAGCACTACCCAATACCGCAGTGCATGTTCAAAACTACTCTCTCACCAGAGAGCTCAACACCACAACCCTGTCATACAAGTGTTGTGGCGCTCCTAGAGGAAAAATTAAATGAATAAAAATTTGCTTCACAGTCCAACTCTTGGTTCACTTAAGGCCTTCGTAAACACTCTATGACATATACTTATCATGTGAATCAAAATTAGACAAGCATCAATGATAAAAATTAAAGATAGATATTTATTTATTTTCAAATCTCTTTAACACTAGTCATTAGTTTTAAATTATATGACCATATTCTCTATTACATCCCCAATCATGCATGAAACTCAAGTATCATAATAATTCCAAGCTAGCACCGATCAAATCATATTTAACAAGACAACTAGAATCGATTTGAAGGATTGAACAATAATTTGAACATATATTGAATAATCCTAAAGATTCTTCAAAGAAGTTCAAATACTCTATGTATAACATTATTAACCTTCACAGATAATAAATGGAGATATTTCGTCATCATGCAAAATTTTTGCACTATGTTGGAAACAAAGAATGAACTTGAGAGATGACGTTGTAGAGCTTATATAATGGAAAGTCGCATAATACTACTGAGCGAGTGTTCCATCTATTTGTTAAAAAATAGAATATATTAATCTAAATAAAATAATTGAACATATTTCTCATAGTAGATATGTTTTTTAAATATAAGATATTATAGAGCATATTAATTTTTTTTTAATATTGAGTGTAATTCCCCTTGTTTTTGTTATTTTCGCGCTGCACAGCCTAAAAAAATCTTTAGGGGCTATTTGACAAAAGTAGGACATAACTTTAGTAGGATTTAGTAAATCCTAAAGACAGTTTCGCAAAATAGTTGTTAAATCCTATTAAATCCTATGAAACAGTTTGGCAACGTAATTCAAGATTTGTGACGGTTGGTTCGTTTAAAAATTAAATTTAATGTGTTATGAATTTAATTACATATTTAATACAAGTTACTTATTAATTTTAATTTTAATTATAGTTAAAAATTATAATAATAAATAATTTAATTAGAAATTAACTAAATTGTTGAATAATTTAATTACTAATTATAGTATTATTTATTAAATTACTTGCTTAGGTGTTAATTTAATAAATATATAATATCTAATTATATTAATAATTATATGATTGATTAGTTATTTTTTTAATAATTAATTATTTAACTAAAACTTTACTAATTATTTCTTTAATAGACTAAATGTCCAAAAAAAAAAACTTAATAATTCTACTACTCAATAACTTTTTAATTATTATTTATATTATTAATTATGTATTTAATAATTTTTATTTTAAATTATATTAATTAAGCTAATTATATTAATTTTAATGACTATTTATATTATTAATTATATAATTAAGTTAAATTAGAAAATTAATTTATGCTCTAATTATACTATTAATTAATTAACTAATTTGCTTACGGCGTCTAGGGTTTGCTTTTTATCTTCTGTATTTAGTCGTTGCCGTTCGTCTTCGTTGCTCCGGAGGAGGTGTAGTGCTTGCACGAGTCGCTTCTTCGGCTCTTTCGTGGCAGTTCGACTTCGCTCCTCCGACGACGCTTCCTTCCTGTCGGATCGGAAGTTGGATCTATCTTCCTAGCCACCGCTCCATCTCCCATCCCCCGCGGGCTGCCTCCGGTGATTCTCCAACCATGGCTTCGTCTGCTAAAGACGCTGACCCCAACCTTGGCTTTCTGACGAAGCGTGACACCGAGGTGAAGCTGCCCCGCCCCACCCGCGTGAAGAACAAAACCCCCGCTCCAATTCAGATCACTGCCGAGCAAATCCTCCGAGAGGCCCGCGAGCGCCAGGAACCAGAGATCCGCCCGCCCAAGCAAAAGATTACTGATCCCACCGAACTCGGTGATTACCGCCTCCGTCGCCGGAAGGAATTTGAGGACAAAATCCGTCGTGCACGATGGAATACCCGCGTCTGGGTCAAATACGCCGAATGGGAGGAGAACCAGAAGGATTTCGCCCGCGCTCGCTCCGTTTGGGAGCGATCTCTTGAGGTCGACTACCGGGAGCGCACTATCTGGCTCAAGTATGCGGAGTTCGAGATGCGGAATCGCTTCGTCAACCACGCGCGCAATGTCTGGGATCGCGCCGTTTCCCTGCTTCCTCGAGTGGACCAGCTCTGGTACAAGTACATCCACATGGAGGAGATGCTCGGTAATGTTGCCGGCGCCCGCCAAGTGTTTGAGAGGTGGATGGACTGGCAGCCAGACCGGGAGGGATGGCTTTCTTACATCAAATTTGAGCTCAGGTATGGAGAGATAGATCGTGCTCGCCAGGTTTTTGAGAGATTTGTTATGTGCCATCCTCGTGCTACTGCATGGATTCGGTATGCTAAGTTCGAGATGAAGAACGGTGAAATTGCCCGAGCACGTGCTGTCTATGAGCGTGCAGTTGATCTGCTTTCAGGCGAGGAGGATGAGGCAGAGGAGCTTTTTGTGGCCTTCGCAGAGTTTGAGGAGAAGTGCAAGGAGATTGACAGGGCAAGGTGCATTTATAAGTTTGCACTGGATCATATTCCCAAGGGAAGGGCCGAGGAGCTGTATAAAAAGTATGTGGCGTTTGAGAAGCAGTATGGAGACCGGGAGGGGATAGAGGATGCCATTGTGGGTAAAAGAAGATTCCAGTATGAGGATGAGGTTAGGAAGAATCCATTGAACTACGATTCATGGTTTGATTATATTAGGTTGGAAGAGAATGTTGGCAATAAGGACATGATCAGGGAAGTTTATGAAAGGGCAATTTCTAATGTGCCTCCTGCTGAGGAGAAGAGATATTGGCAGCGTTATATCTATTTATGGTAAAAATCAAAACACGGCCCTTAGTTTAACTTTTGTTTCCTCAATCCCATCCCCCGCCGAAGGAAATAAACCGCAGCCATGCATTAAGACTTCGTTAATTTGTGTTTCACTTGTAGGATTAATTATGCTTTGTTTGAGGAACTTGGTGCTGAGGACATGGACAGGACTAGGGACGTTTACAGGTAGTGTATGTCATGTTCAATGTAAATTCTTTTGTTTATTTTCAATATGAGTTGAATTCATATCATGATGTTTTATTACCATCTAGCACCATCTGGCATGTGTATATTTGCTTTATGTTCTTTACAATAGCTGCATTTAGGCAGCTAAATGCAGCTATTGGGCAACATGTTGCATCTTTTTCATATCCTTAAAGCTTGTTATTTTTCTAAGTCATAAGAAATTAAATTTTGGTTGTTATTGGGCTTTTATGACCTAAAATAACTTATTTTTCCTTGAATTTGTTGATGCAGGGAATGCATTAAATTGATTCCCCACAAGAAGTTTTCATTTGCTAAAATTTGGCTTCTAGCGGGCCAATTTGAGATACGACAGAAAAGTCTCAAGGCTGCACGACAGATGTTGGGCAATGCTATTGGAATGGCTCCTAAGGATAAGGTTAAATTCTTATTCTTTAGCATTCCATGATGCACCTCTTGAAAGAATGTATGTTCATGTTATACTTAAGTGGTTGTTTAAAATTTACTATGGCAGATATTTAAGAAATACATAGAGATAGAGTTGCAACTTGGTAATATAGATCGTTGCAGAACACTCTATGAGAAATATCTTGAGTGGGCTCCTGCAAATTGTTATGCTTGGAGCAAATATGCTGAGCTAGAGAGGTCCTTAAGTGAAACAGAGCGTGCTCGTGGTATATTTGAACTAGCTATTGCCCAACCGACACTTGACATGCCTGAGTTGTTATGGAAGGTATTTTTTATACCACATGTTTTTTCTTCTTGTCTTTTATGCTGCTTGTATTTTATCCTTATAAAAAAGACTATCCTTTCATTTTGATTGTGGAAGATAGTTGTAACAAGTTATATGGGAATGCAAAATTTTTTTTTTTTTGTATTTTAGAACAAGATTGAGTATTTGAAATTTGAACATTGCGAAATAGCTATGTGAACCTTTTGAAATTCCTTTTTTTTCAGCAGTCCATGTAAAATAAGCGAAAATTAACAATGGATATCTCAGTCAGATGCAACTGAAATTGATAACAAAATATCAATATTTTGGATGCAAATTTTATATGATGAGAAGAAATCATTGTTTCCATAAATTTTAAGTTTTTTGACATGTCATATGTCATCCATCATAATACCTTTTTTGTCAGAGAAAGCTAGTATTAGAGCAATTTGTTTCCTTGTGAAAACTTGTGTTGATTTTTCATATTGTACTTTATTGGTCACCCTGTTGTTTAAATTTTTAAAAATGCCAAATGAATTAACTTTACTTCAATTCTACTTTGCTTTATAGCTAGCCCTCTCCATCCATCATCATAATGAACCCATGATTTATCTTGCATCATATTTGATATCTAAGCCAATTTTTTTCTTAGGAAACTTCTTGTGTAGTAGTTTTCTATATTGCATTTTCTGTGTCACCTTACAATTTGAATTTTTAAAAATACTAATAAATTTAATTTTGCTTGAAACTTTATGGATGTGATCTTAAGCATATGTGAAGTCACTTTAAATTATTTCAAGTTAATCAAAATTTGATGGATGCCCAAAACAGTTGTATACTTTTTCTAATTCTTGCATATTTTTGGCATTTTCTGGCGATATTGTTACTATCTACATCTAAATTTTATGTTTATGTAGTTGACTTTTATTAGCTTGATGTCCTGGACATATTTGCTTAGAATAAATTTTTAAATTCCTGTAGTTGATACAATATTTGCAAACACTAATCACTATCACAAATGCTACACCAAAAATTTTAATCTCCACTTATCTTTAAAGGCTACTCATAGTTGTTGCCCCCACCATGGCTAAGCGCATGATCACAGATGCGAGGAGATTCTCCTTTGTCTATAAGAACAATTATAGGATCTTACCCTCTTCCATTAACGAGACAGCTTATTAGCCCAAACTGAGTTTAGATGCTAAGCCTTCCAAAGGAGTGATATCCTTGTCACTATGAGAAACCTTCCCCAAAGGTTTTGACCAATTGTTTATTGCCTTAAGGCACTTGAGTGCATCAAGCTCAACTGTCATGTTATGACTAATTATGTAAGGGTTTTATTCATAAGAATTTGTTCCCTTGTGTTGTTCTGCTCTTCTTACTTCTAAGAAGCATGGAATCTGATGCATGTGCATTGAAATGTGTCATGAGATGTATTTTGGCTCTTCATTGGTGTTTCTTTAGTTGTCTTTTTTTTTTAGGATATGTTATTTTTTAGTAAGACTCATGTTGATAACATCGATCACTTAAGACAAGCTTTTGAGTTCTTTTTGCCATAAAAATTACATATCTTTGTAAAGGGGTGCACCATCATGACTTCTTCAATGGTCTTCTTAGTTTTTTTTTTTGGTTTCTAACACAAGCGTCTCAGCTAATCCTGAGGAGGTCTGCGCTATTAAGGATTGGCCTATGCTAGTTCTATTCATGATGCATTGATGTATTGACTTTATCCTTGTACTATGGGTAGGTAAGATTCGATATTTGAGTGGATTGCTTTTTAAAAATGACACAGTGCCTAATATAAAACATTTGATGAATTTCACATTCTATTCCTTAGTAAAGTTATGGGACTATACTGTCGGGCCAAGGCTATAACCTTTTAAGATGTTTTGTTCATGAACTATTTAAGGAAGATGGCACATAACTCATTTTCTCTATTGCTTATCACCATCAAACCAATGATTAAAAGAAAGTTGTCAATAGAAGCTCAAGTGATCTGTCTAGGTGTCAAGTGAGATACCACTTATTGGTTGGGATATGGTTTTGTGCTTTCACTGTGTTTGCATATAATAATTTTATAAACATTTAAACTCATATAAGACCTTTCCTCATCATTACTAGATATGAACCTATGAAGCTTATAGATTTAGTAGATTTACCCACATCATATAGGGTTAGTAAATTTGCATCATAATGTGTCCAAAACATGTATGATCTTCAAAAATAAAAAAATAAAAAATCAAGAAAAAATGGCAATAACTTATGGAAATTATAAATATAATGTTGATGATTCGCATGTGAAGCTTATTAAATTTGTTGTGGGAGATAAAACGTCTTAATTTGTATTCTATCAAACAATTTTCTTACAAGACATCCTAGGACTTAGGAAGTCATCTACATAAAATTCTTGACCGTATAAGATTGCATGATAATAAGTGTGATAACACTTACGACTTACATCTACCTTTAGATATTGCCATGTCACTAGTATTTAACATAGCCAACTTGACTTTATTTCGAGAGTCGATTAGTGACGCTTTACCTCTTTGCCCTTCAACTTTTTCTTCTCTTAAGATATTAGTGACTGCTGTTACATTTGTTCTTACACCGATATTGTTTTGACTTGCTATGCTCTCACATTCTAGATTAGATCCTTGATGATTTGATTATTTTCACTATTGGTGGTGGAATTGGATGCCCACCTACTCGGATGAAAATGTCTCTCAGCTCCCTAGGACTCTTGATTGACAATTAAGGTATTGCAATTTTTTGGTTCATGCTACTTGAAGAGTTTTAGGATCTTCATTTGTCGTAGTTGAACTCTTTGAAGCTAGGTCGTGTTGATGTAGAGCATTGTCGTTGTCATTACCATCACAAAGTTTAAATATTGTGCACCTAGGACATTCTAGTTACACGTTTTTATTCTACTTATGTTTTCATTTTGTTGGACCCTTGCATTTTTTGTCATTGTCATGATGTATTTTGAGCCTTGTGTGCTATCGAGCCATTTTAGTGTTTTGTGACTTGTATTGTGAGCCATACGATGTATTGTGTCGTGCATTTATATTATTGTTTTGACAAGTTTTTACTAATCCACTATGCTTTAGAATGATGATAGATGGTAGTTTTGTGTGAAACTTTTACCATCTTTTGGCCTTTTTAATGGCTTCATCACCATCATTGTGTCTTCTTTGTTACTTTTCTGTGACTTCATCTTCTCTGCTTTAAATGTGCTTGTTTTTTGTGTTAGTTAGCTATATATATGAGTCCCTTGTACCTCTGTAAGTAATGAATAAATAAATGATGACATGAAAGTTTTAGTTTTCTTACCTATTCTTGAGTTTGTGTGCTTTCTTTGTTGAAGTGAAGGACTTCCTAGCAAAGGTGGTGCTTATACTTGGTGAAGGTCTAACAAGGATTAGGAGATTGCTAGTAGACTAAGGATTGCTTGTTATAACAATCATACAGTTGTTTGAATATCATTCTTATTTTCATATTCTTTCTTCTCTTTATGTCGCCTCATTTATATTTCATCAATATTGCCCTCTCAGTGGTTGGCTTAGATTTAAATCCAAATCAATAAGCATTAATATCTCTATTTATAAGCAACTCTAATTTTCATTGTGATTTGCTTGGTGTAGTCTTCTAGATATGTATTGAATCTAACTTAAATTTTAAGTCTTCCGTTCTGTAATTCTGTTTCTTCCAATATTAGTTTTTTGCTTTTCCCCAATTGTTTATGCTTTAATTAAATTTTCTTATGAAGATCTAAAGTGAGCCCCCTTCATTATTATAATGTACTCATAATTTGTTTTGCATCAATATCGGATATATCCTGATCTTTATACCGGAATGCTAAATTTTGCTTCAAAACTTCAAAAGCATGTTTAAGCTTTAAGTAGGGGGATTTTCATTATATCACGGTGTTGCTAACTTGCCATACATCTCAGGCATACATAGACTTTGAAATATCAGAGAGTGAGTTTGAGAGGACGAGACAACTCTATGAAAGGCTTCTTGATAGAACAAAGCACTTGAAGGTATGGATAAGTTATGCCAAATTTGAGGCCTCTGCTGGCTTAGATGGTTCGGATAGAGATGGCAAGGAAGAACTTGAGAATGGTGATATATCATATCAGGAACAGCAAATAGAGCGGATTCAAAGATGCCGAAGTAAATTAAGAGCTTTTTGTTTTCCTTGTTAAAAAATTAGTGTTTTACCTTGGTCATAACATTTCCTTTTTGCCAGGTGTTTTTGAAAGGGCATTTGATTACTTCCGCACATCTGCACCTGAATTGAAGGAGGAAAGAGCGATGCTTTTGGAGGAATGGTTGAATACGGAAACTGGTTTTGCAGATCTTGGTGACGTATCTTTGGTTCAAAAGAAATTGCCCAGGAAAGTAAAGAGAAAGCGAGCCATTTCATTGGAAGATGGAGCTCCTGCTGGGTAGGTTTATTTGCCTTTTCTAAATAATTTGGTTTTTGATGGTTGATTGATTTGCTTAGCTTGGTATTTTTCTTTACAGAAAATGGGCTGCTTGATATTAGAAATTGCGCTAACATTATTATTTGTGCAGATATGAAGAATACATTGATTACATTTTCCCTGATGAGGTGGCGATGGCACCTAATCTTAAGATACTCGAAGCTGCCTACAAATGGAAGAAGCAGAAAACCGGATCAGATGAGGACTGACGTAATGGTATTCCCCTTTACCAAAGTATCAAATAGTGTTTTTAAACGTTATTCATCATCTAGAATGACATAAGCAGGGCTGATAATTATATCCAAAAATCGAAGCATGCTTGAATTTTAATCGACTTGAAATTGTAATTGATTTGCTACGATTCAAAGTTGCTTACTTGAAATTAGTTTGTTCAACTCAAAATTAATGCGATTAATACACAAGTGTGTCCTCCCACATATATTTATATGCATATGCATTTATTTTTATATAAATAAACACATTATATTTATACATATATAAATACACTTCAATATTGTATTACTTTAAAAAAAATAATAAAGAGAAGTATTTAATTAAGAAAATATTTTAAAAATTAATTGGCCACTTGAATTCAATATCTTCAATTTTGAGTCAAAGTCAACTGGCTCAAATTTGACTCAATTACCCATAAAAATTATTTACTTGAATAATTTGGGGTATTATACAACAACAACAACATCCTGCCTTTATCCTACTATGTGGGGTCGGCTGAATCAAGGTTTAAAATTGCGTAAATAAGCCTCGAGGTGTTTTTCGTCCGTGAGGCGAGGCGTAAGCCTCGAGGCGGTGTGAGATTAAGAGTCAAATTCTCATTAAATCTAATTGAAAAGGATTATTTTTAATACTCTCTAACCAAAATTTTTTAGGTTTACCATTACCTTTCTTAACATAGGTAAGAGCTAAAATCTTACTCTCCTAATTAGGTCATCGGAAGGCTTATGTTTTATGTGAACAAACCATCTAAGGCGACTCTCCATAATCATACTTTACATTGGAGGCGGAGCTACTCCAACTTTTTCATGTACATATTTGTTCCGCATTCTGTCTCTAAGAGTAAAGCCACTCATCCGCCTGAGTATACTCATCTCTGCAACTCTTAACTAATTTTATGCTTCTCTTTTAATGACTATTATTATGAGCCATAAAGCACTGCAGGTTTCACCAACATTTTATATAATTTTTCCTTAAGTTTGAGGGTGTGTTTCTATCACACAACAGACCCGATGCATTTCTACACTTCAACCATCCAACTTGATTTCTACTAATAATATCCCCATCTATTTCACCATCACTTTGAACAATAAACATAAATGTGTACTCTTTTTAATGACTTAATTGCCCAAAGTCATAATCCCTCTACTAGATTTATTACTACTGAAATTACACTCGATGTATTCGATTTTAGATCTACTCAAGTGAAAACTTTTAGACTTTAAGGTTGACCTCCAAAATTCAAGTTTTCTTTCAACTCCCTCTCTAGTCTTATCAACAAGAAGAATATCATGAGGAAAAATCATACATCAGGGTGCGTTCTCTTGCAAAATGTCTAGTAAGAACATGTATGACTAAAGCAAAAAGATATGGGTTTAAACCTGATCCCTGATGTAATTCAATTGAAGTAGGAAAATACTTGGTCAAACCACCTCGTGTTTGAACACAAGTAAGAACTCCTACATACATATCCTTAATGACTTGAATGTAAGCATTATTAACTACTTCCAAAACTCTTTTGAGCACTTCTCTTAAGACTTTATCATATGTTTCCTCTAGATTAGTAAATTTCATGTCTTCTCCCTATACTTCTCTATCAAATCTCTCAATAAATGTATAGCTTCCATAGTAGACCTATCCGGCATGAATTCAAATTGATTTTGAGAAATATTAGTATCACGTCATATCCTATGCTCAATTATTCTCTCCCATAGTTTTAATGTATGACACATTAATTTAATTTCTCTATAATTCACATACTCTTGTGTATTACCTTTATTCTTAAAATAGGAATCAACACACACATTATCCACTCATCTGACATCTTTTTATTCTTCAAAATAATATTAAAAAGTTTAGCAAGTTAAATAAATTCTTTAATCTCCTAAGCATTTTCATACATTTACTGGATTATCAATAGGTCCAACTGCTTTTCACACCTCATTTTCTTTTAAAATTCTCTAACTTCAATTTTACTAATATGATAATAAAAATAAAAATTTTTATTTTTATTTAGTGTGCTTAGGTCACTAAAGTCATATTCTCACAATTTTGAAAAGTTTATCAAAATATCTTATCCACCTATATTGAATATCCTCTTTTAATAAAAATGCTTTTTGATCTCCATCTATAATACATTTCATTTGAACTGTATCCTTATTTCTCCTATCTTTTTGCTTGACTAACTTATAGATACATCTTTCGCATTTCTTAATATCTAATATATTATATAAATTATTAAAAGCTAAAATTTTTGCATCATATATTGCTTTATACTCTGATAGAAAATATCCGCCAAACAGAGGAAAAATTGCTGAATTTCAGAGAAATTCAGCAAGCAACGTGCAGATTTTGAAAACCCGAAGAAAAATAATGAAGAAGAACACTTGAAATTCACTAATAGGAAGAAAAGAACAACCCGATATAATGAATCTTAAATTGAGAGGAAAATTCAGCTCTCCAAATCTCTAGCCAAAATTTAAAGCACAAAACCCAAGCCAAGATTTCAAATTCAGTTTTTAAATTCAAGATAACCCTAACCCTAGCAAGAAGAGAATAATTAAAGCAAATGGACAAATAGTTAATCCCTAAACAACCCCTAATTTGAATTTTCCCTCCAACTCAAAACTTAATTAGTGCGTGGGCCCCATCTCCAAATATAAAGTCATGGGTAATTACAAAATCAATTATATATATTCTTCCATTGAATTTCTATCCCCAACTCTATTCCCACCATGAATCCTCTCTTAATGCATTCTATTAGAAACATGTCTATTTAAGTCATCTTCTAGTAAATACTCTCTCTTTGTCATGCATACATTGTAATGGTTCATTCATTATTTTTTAAAACTATATTCTAATGCAAATTGAGGGGTAGAAGCACTGATCACATTTCTATGCCATCATTAATTTATTTAATAGCAATCACCCTATCATTAAACTTACCTCAATAATTTTATCTTTCAACTCTCTATCCATTATTATTCCAACCTTATTATTATTCATAACCATTCAAACATACAATAGCATTTAACATATCCAAGGTTTCTTTGTTTTTCACCTTTCACGTAAAACAACGGACTCCCAAGGACCCAGTTAGTAAAGTAGAGGTATTAGATTTGACTTATGTTAAGAATGTTAGATGTAGGCCTAAAAAGGCTTAGTTAGAAAAATATTAGAAATGACATTTCTTTATTAGATTTAAATGAGAATTTGACTCTTAATAGGACACAATGGAGAAAAAAGATTCATGTAGCCGACTCCACGTAGTGGGATAAAGGCTTGTTATTGGTGGTGTATCTTAAAACCAGTGTGTTGTTAAATTATTGTCTTCTCATTTAAAGTTCCTTAATTTCATGTGGTAAATCTAAACGTAGTTTTAGACCTACTTAATATTCTCTTTTCACCATATTGGACAATGTTTTATATGCCACTTGTAAGTGTTCTAGCCTACCATTTCTTAATTTTATCACAATCGGGCTTAAGTTGTGACAAGTTGCTTTTGTGGGTTGCCTATTTTTCATCATGGTCAGATTAAGTTCTGGCACATCAGTTGTGGTTGCCTTCCTAGCAAATCTTCAAATATGTTTTTACTCTTTAGGAGGAGATTTATTATTATTCTTTCAAGCAAGGTAATTTGAATACTTGAAACAAGTCAAATGGCTGTACATTGTTTTTTTTATTAGATCTTATTTGGTTTCCTTTCGTAATCTCATAAATATGCATTCTTTTAGTAAAATTTTAGGTATTTTCTCATTGCTTGGGGCACGCAATGAAAGAGTAATCAAATTGCTTGTTTCTTTATTATTGTTGGCAATCGTCCTTGCTTGTTCTGCAAGAAGTGTCTTGGTAACCTTCTTGTTTTAATTTGTTTAGGCTCTCATTTTTTAGATACAATAGTGAAGTAGTCTAGTTCTGAAGAAATTTTTAGTACAAAAATACAATTTTTTAGATACAATAGTGAAGTAGACAGTTCTGAAGAAATAATTTTTTTTTTCAGAGAAATAAAACCTTAGTGGCTTTGGAAGTTCTTTCCATGATGATCAGCTAACCCTTCCCATACTTGAACCTAAATTTGTTGTTCCTTTGTTATATACCATTCAACTGTGGTGCATTTGCATTTTTTTTTGTTAATTCAAACCTTATATTAAGGTTTCATTTGGGACGGCTTTCTTACAGCTTCTTAAAATAACTTTTTAATACAAAAGTAAAAAAATTTTAACTAAAAAATTGCTTTAAAAAACAGTAAGAAAGCCGTCCCAAACAAAGCCTAAATGACTTGTATATGCTATGTAGTTATTACAATTGATCTAATTAAATATGCTCTTTGCCAGCAGGTTTTTGGTTTTGGTCAGTGTGGAACTTGTGCCGAGCATATCAGTTGCCTTTGGCCAACCTTTTCTTTTGTATTTATAGTGTACATATAAAGCTTGTTGGTCCCGATTCTGATCAAAGTGATCAAGCAAATGTCACGAATTGCTCAATGGAGATTTCTATCATGCACAGTGTTATCCATTGATGATTGGAAAAACGGATTCTTCAAATGTAAGATGTGTACACTAAGGCGTTAATCAGTAATGAAGAATCACTATTTTTGTGATGGAACGCTATAGGGAAGAGCATATGAATCCATACTTCATTAGAAAATGAAAACCTTGGACATGGAAATCAGAATTTGTTAGCTATTGCTTCGGAACGGCGATTACTGTGAGAAATTATTCTGTGAGTTCGAATATAATTTTTCGTCCGAACTTCAATAAAGTATTGGCACGTATGGACCGACGACCCGATGATCTAGAGGTGAAGTTTTAACTCTGTTCGTAAAAATTTTAAAATCGCGGCAAACTAAAATTTTAACATAATTGCAAGAAAAATAATATAAATATTAAAAGTTCATGTGTCATATTTCATTGGAGTATGGAGGCAAACTAAAATTTTAACATAATTGTAAGAAAAATAATATAAATATTAAAATTCATGTGTCATACTTTCATTGGAGTCTGGACGTTATTACACGGAATAATTTTTCGATTATTTGATTTATGATTCTTGTTGTATGCGTATTAATGCGGTTCAAGGGGTTTGGAACTATGTTTCATTCTACTTCTACAAGGTCGAAACTATGAGAAGGGAAATAGAGGAAGGTGATGAAGTTAGCAAATAAATAAAGGTATCTTTATTTAATTTTAACATAATTGTAAGAAAAATAATATAAATATTAAAATTCATGTGTCATACTTTCATTGGAGTCTGGATGTTATTACACGTAATAATTTTTCCATTATTTGATTTATGATTCTTGTTGTATGCGTATTAATGCGGTTCAAGGGGTTTGGAACTATGTTTCATTCTACTTCTACAAGGTCTAAACGATGAGAAGAGAAATAGATGAAGGTGATGAAGTTAGCAAATAAAGAAAGGTATCTTTATGGCTCGACATAATTTAGTGGACATAATTGAAGAAATCCTACCTAAAGAAAAGCAAAGTGAAAAAAATAGAAAGAAATCTTTTTAACAAAAAGTTTTTACCTTATATTGTATTAGCTACGTGAATTTTATTTAAATCTAATAATTTTATTTGGAAAAATTTGTATCAAAATTATTTTGATTAAATTTTTTTATCAAAATGTGTCAAAATAATTTTGTATTTATTTAAAAGTGTAATATATAAATAATTGATTTTATATTAAATTTAAAGCAGAATAAAAAAAATTTAAGATCCTTTTTAATCATTAGAATATGTTTATGCAGTTTTTTTTTTCAATTTATTTGTAGTAGTCAAGGCAACATAATGGCCTAATTACGAAATATGGTTAATTGGTTAAAGGTGAAAATCTTCCCGTAAACCTGCGCTTGAAATGCTCAGACACTCCAATTAAAAGAACAAAAAAGAAAGAGGCCTCAAAGCGTCAGCTATGGATTTGTGGTATGGGTAGCCCATTAGGTCGGCTGGAGTTTACGGACCGTCAAGCGCACTTAACGAAGTCGGGTGTGACAGCATACGGTTCCTAGTCATAAAAAAAAAGAACAAAAAAGAAAACACATAGTGACAAAAGAAATCGACGGCTGTTTTTTTATTCCCTGTGCATACCAAGCACAATCTTCAAAAAGGACCTCGGAGCAAGTAATCTAAGAGTTCGTTTGTTTTTTTGGTGCTTTTGTAAAAGACAGTTTTAAAAAACATTAATTCAGAAAATGAAGTTTTCTAACGGAGAAGCATATATAAAAAGCTTTCTCAAAACAGCAGAAAAATGAAAAAAAGAAGTTATTAGGAACGTGATTTGAAGAACCAAACAACACAAAAAAAAAATTCCTCCGCTTCAAAAAATGGAAAAGGCAAAAAAATGCTAAAACAAACAAAGCCTAAGAAATGCTCAAATTCTTCTGGATTTTTTTACTGTTTTTTAATATAATTTTTTTTTTTAAATTGAAAGATGTTTTAGAAAATAGTGAAAAAATTATCCCAGACAAACCTTAATCTCATGATCCATTTTGGCAAATTTACCTACTCTCCAAACCAATCAGAGATCTTGCATGCAAATTTTATTCACCATTTATGAAAAACAATAACATCATTAAAAAAAGAGGACTCCTTTGCTTGCATTGTAAGCATGAAATAAACTTAAATTGCAAACCCACTCATAAAATTTTCAAAGTTTCTTGGCTCATTGCTTCTATGTAGATGAACTTTGGAGGAAATATAACTGTTGATCTTTCTCAAATTTCTATCTTAGGGTTACTGATCATGTGTAGAATTGATGTATCAAATAAAATTTAATTATTTTTGAAACTGATAAAATGAAAATGGAATCATTGATGCAGTACCAGATCACCTAAAAATACATAAGCCACATAATTATATATCAAATATCCCAAAATAAGAATTTGACTGATAGAATAATAATAATAATAATAATAATAATAATAAGTTATTAGGCAGCTTCAGGCATCCTAATTATTATTGATTTGTGGAATTGCTGGTTGGTGTTGAGTGATGCAGTGTATGTTTCCACCAGCAAGACAAATTTCCCTTGCACCTTGGATCATTACTACCTGATAAAAACATCAAGTGTACTCAACTTCACTTGAGAACAGGACTTGGGATGAAAATTAAATTTATGCTTGATTTGGGACGGCTTTCTTATTGCTTCTTAAAGTAGCTTTTAAATACAAAAATTTTAATTTTTTACTAAAAAGCTGTATTAAGTAGTAAGAAAGTCGTTCCAAATGAAGCCTTAATCTACAAATAAAATAGAAAACCAAATCATACATGGAGGGTTGTTTCATCTATTAGAAGGATGTAACATCAGCATGTAAAGCAATTTTTTTGTGTTTGAATTTAAGTTGTTTTTGTTCAAAGATCTTATGTCGAATAAATGTAATGAATACAAACCAGGCCATTTTGGAGGGTTACATCATCATCATCACCAACACCATTATTAGCCTAATCCCAATTAATTGGAGAGTTTGATTTTATGAATCCTCATTAGTCAATTATTTTCACTTGGTGTTGCATTAATCTTAAATTTTATTTTTTGCAAAATTTGTTACACAATTTTTGTCTATGTACCTTGGATTTATTCATGTTCTTTCCTGATCCTCCAACACTAACTATCTTATCTATTTATATTATACTATTATTTGTTATGCTCGAAGTCTATTTTTACTATCTTCAATAAAATCTACAATCATGTTCATCTATGATATAGTTATTTCTCAACCTATCCTTGTCAATTTTACCACAAATCAATCTTAATATTTTAATTGCTGTTATTCTCAGATTAATCATTAATAAATTTTTTATCACCCGAAACTTAGATCTATAGAACGTAACCCATTTGATTGCAATCGTATAAAGTATATATTAAAAACATCTACATATATTTGGGTTTAAATTTGACATCCACAAAACAACCTTCGCAAGCAAGAAGAGATAGGAAGAAGAAAAAAATGTGATGAAAACATGTAAGTGGCGCACCTTATGATCCGGAAATACCGACGAAAGTATGTGAAAAGCTTCTTTATCCCATTTCTCATCACCAAATGCTGGTGCAATTATTCCTCCATTTGCAATGTAGAAGTTGATATAAGAAGCAGCGAGCCTTGTACCTGCTAGTCTTGGTTTGGCATTTTCATCCTGAGAACAACAACAATAACAACAACAAACCTTTATCTAAAAAAAAAAAAAACAACAACAACCACAAACCTTTATCCCACTTCGTCCAGTGAACATCGAGGAAATATTAAGCATAATCATTATATATATATAAAAGAGAGCGATGCCTAAGGAATCACATATAAGTTTGAAAAGATCCAAAAAAATTATTAGTAACAGGGATGAAATAGCATGTAATGAATGTTGAGTTAAACGTGCATTTAAGAAGCCAACAAAATGTTGAGTTAAAAGACCATGGTTTAAAAGCATTTGTCACACCAACAATTTGTGAAAAAGATCAGTTGGATCATATTATAGTAGCAGATCATGTCAAGTGGGTGAGCAAGAGGACTTAAGGATCAATATATGATGAATATGAGGGATGACAAGGATGATGGTACAAGAGTCGCTCATCAGAAGTCTCCTCAAAATGCAAGAGAGGTTCGCAAGCTTGTATGTATGGATATTGAAATATTCACTTATGAAAATGCTATTCCATTTAAAATTGCAACCTCAACATGATCCCTTTTATAGATTCCCATGGTTGAGGACTATGTATGAGCTCAAGACTTGGATACTAAAGGAGAAATTGAAAAGCACTGATAAAGTTGTCAATGAGGAGATTAGAACTTAGAAACATAGTGGAGTTACTATCATTTATGATGTTTGATTTGATATTAAGAATATAAACTTGATTAATATTTTGATTAACAATTCTACAATATTTTTTTTTAAACCAGTTGAAGCAACAGATCAGGCAAAGGATTCAGAGCAGATTTTTGGGCTTCTTAGTGGAGTCATAGAGGAGATTGTGTAGAATTTAATGGTGCAAGTTGTCAATGACAATATCAGTGCTTATATAGTGGCAAGCAATAAATTAATGGAGGAAAAAAAGCATATAAAAGCACACGTACTATGTCCCTGGAGTGAGATTTTTTGAGAGTTATCATACAGGCATTTATGCATTATCATTTTATTTATATTGTCTATATTATTTCATATTGATGTGTAGCAATCATCTGACATGATGTTGACCTCTACAGCAAATCCAAAAAAAAAAAAATCAAATAAAAAATCTCTGCCAACTAGTCGAACTCAACCTTGCTCTTGCCGCAATCTTACCTGAATCCAACCTGTACCCAATGCCTCTTCCGACCCAATCCACCACCTCATCCAGCCGATTCCTACAGTGACCCATGACAAAAAGCCCATAGCCGAACCTACTCTTCCTCCTCAAGCCGCTCCCCATCCGAGAAAAACCCGACATTGCCTCCTTTCTCTCCCTTGTCCGACCACAGCTCCAGGCCGAACCCAATGAGAGCCGCATACCCTCCGACCTTTCTCTCAAGCCTTGATCACTGTCTGATAGCTCAAACTAGTTGTATCACGTTGCATTGGGAAGAGAACTGAAATAGTGGATTTGAGGTTGGAGTAAGAGGGAACCTGATGGCAGCAACTCTACTTTAAGAAGAGTGGGTTGAAATAGCAATGGAGGTCAATGAAGGGCATGAAAAGAGCAGATGTACGAGGAAGGTGATCAATGATAGAGTTAGCCTATGGAGATGGTGATGGTACTATTGGAGGAAGAATTTAATCAGAGACGAAACAAGTGAAAAGATGGTGGCAGTGGAAATGGAGGAAAATAACAGAATGATAGATGCAGAAGAAGTTGGAGGGGAGACGATGGTGGTGGCCCCTATGGAAGCTGGTGGGATTTTAGTGGCGGAAAAAGGGGAATATCATATGGAACTAGACGATTGTGCAGTGTAGCGCTGATGGAGATTGCAAGATCACAGCAATTGCTGAAGTAGGAACAGGAAATGATTGAGGCATTTACAAGGAATTCATCGGGATGGCAGAGAGTAGTGGAGTTGTTGAATGTAAATATGTAATGTGAAGAAGAGGAGAGTATTAAGTTAAGGACCTAAATATCTTTTTTTTTAACAAAAAGGACAGAATTGATATTTTTAGGAATAACATATTTTTTTAATATTAGCTACTTACAGACACAATTTAAATGTCTTTTGGAAATCAGCAAATTCCATATATCATCTTTAGAATGTGAAGGAAAAAGTTGCAACATAAAGAAATGTGCCAGAGCAAAATTCAAAACGACCTATTGATATTGAAGAAGTGTACCAGCATAGATTAATAAAAGCTATTGCACTAACCAAATTTCGAATGCCATTTGCTTCTTCTTCTGTCATATAAAGTGGGCCAGGTACATGAAGCTTAATTACATCTATTTTCCTATTATTGGCATCTTTAGTGTTTGAGAGAATTGACAAAGCCTCAATTGACCGTTCATATTGAGGATCCTTTTCATCATCTGTCCATGCTAAAAGCACCAAGCCTGGCTTAACAAAGCAACACATGTTGTCAATATGACCATTGGTGTCATCATCACCTACAAAAAAAGACAACTAGCTTGAAGAACAGAAGAAAATTGGCAATAGGAGGGAAAAATAAATAAAGGGGGATTTATAAAGCTGATCCCAAAATGTTGGGAAAAGGATAATGAAGATCACGACAAAGTGCGAAAAGCATGATGATAACCGAGAAGAAAAAAAAAATAGAAATCTATTAATATATAAGGCCTCATTCGATTAATTGTAAACAGAACATATTATCGAAAACGAAATCTTGTTTTTCTTCATTTTGAGTTTGAAAATGAAAATATCATTTGCGAGAGAGTTCTGAGAAGATTAATAGAGTTTGAGATCATTGTTGGTGTCCAACTATATCCCAAACAATTGATGGATTTAAAAAACTCAATTATTTTTTTCTAAAATGATTTCTAATTTCAAGCAAATAAATGAGCCCTAAGATACTTACAATAGAGTCCCCTAGGCAACCAAATGACCTTCTTGACACCAAGATACATCTTGAGTTCATTCTCAATTTCTTCCTTGGTCATTTTAGGATTCCTATTTGGGTTAAGTAAACATTCTTCAGTTGTAATGCAAGAACCTGAGAAAATAATCAAGACATCAGAAATATAAAAAACCAGCTCAAAATTTACGTATCTAATATGGATATTGTCTTTTGTAAACTGGCACTACTGAGACTTAATATTTTAGGGTTTAGGGAATGTGATTTTGGTAGTTGGGTATGCATGAATTGGCCAAAAATGGCATCCTGATCCTTAGAGACATTTTGGAAAGCACCTTGTGTGCATTTGTCTGCTTCCTCATCATCATTAATGATTATATCCATGAAATTTACCCACCTGCTTGTTGTCCTTCCATTAACATTCACATCCATCACAAAATTCTCTTCCAAACCAATACAATCATTCAAAGACATTTTTTTTCCGCCATGATATTCATTCAAATTTCAAAGACATATTAGTGTCCACACTCGGGACGTTCAACTTTGGTTCATGCACTTGCTTGTGGACTTCCCTAGTTAATTCTTGCACGAATTCATTAGCGTCCTCCAGCTCCTGGTCATAGCTAGCTGCATCACTCTCAGACATGTCCTCACTGTCATTGCTAGCAACGTTGCTAGCCATCATTTAATCACTTAAGCTGCTATGTTCAAGTTCCTATGCATTCCGATCACAAGCATTCAAATAGAAGTGTCCGTTTCGGGCTATGATTTTCACCCAGTTGTATATATGTCAGCCTCGTCTCGCAACATAACCGTCGACGCATGAAGAATGAAGGCTTGATCAACAATTCTTTGGGGTGATAAGTGGCCACCATTGTTCCTATTCATGGTAAGAGGATTTCATTTTGCTTGTTCTAAGCTCAATGACGAGGAGGGGGAGAGGTATTTGTCTACCAATGAGCTTACCCACTAAAGCTTTCTCCAACCTAGAGATGTTCTCATGGACAACTTCAAATTTGGGTTTCATAGAAATACCATCTTCTAAAATGATCTCATCAAGTGATACATATTGTAGCTTACTCTATGCATAAGGTCTACTAGGCAGGCCACTTTGTAGTTGAGAATAAGCTTGAGAATAATTGTGACAGTTTGGTGTGCATGAATTGGCCAAAAACTACATCTTGATCCTTAGAGGCATTTTGGAAAGCACCTTGTGTGCACTTGGTTGCTTCCTCATCATCATTATTGGCTATATCCATAGAATTTTCACACCTGCTTGCCCTCCTTCCATTAACATTCACATCCATCACAATTCTCTTCCAAACCAACACAATTGTTCAAAGACATATCAACGTCCACACTCGGGAAATTCAAGTTCGATTCACGCACCTGCTCATGGACTTCCATGGTCGATTCTTGCATGAATTGGTGAGCGTCCTCCAGTTGTTGGTTATCTCTAGCTGCATCACTCTCTAACATGTCATCTTTGTCTTTGCTAGCTGCATCGTTAGTCGATATTTCATCACTTGAGTTGTTATGTTTGAGTTCCTGTGCATTCTGATCACAGGCAATTCGAAAAGAAGTGTTTGATTCAGCTATGATTCATACCTAGCTATATCTTAGCAGCCTCATCTTGAGAAAGAGCTACTGATGCATGAAGAATGGAGGCTTGAACGACGTTTCTTTGGAGTGCTAAGCGGCCTCCATCATTCCTCTCCATGGGAAGAGGATTTTGTTTCTCTCGTTCTAAGCTCATTAAGGAGGGGGTGAGGTACTGTCAATGAGCTTACCCACTAAAGCTTTCTCCAACCTAGAGATGTTATCATAGAATGCTTTTAATTGGATTTCATAGAAATATCGTCTTCTGCAATGACCTCATCCTTGCTTATTTTCTCAAGTGATACACTTTGTAGCTTACTTCAAGCGAAAGGTTCACAAGACAGACCACTTTGCGGCTGAGAATGAGCTTGGGAATGCAATTGTGGCAGCCGGGTGTGCATGAATCGGGGAAAAAATGCATCTTGATCCTTAGATGCATTTTGGCAAGCACCTCATGGGATTTGGCTGCTTCCTCATCATCATTAATGGCTATATCAATGGAATTTACACATCTAATTGTTGTCCTTCCATCAACATTCACATCCATCATAAAATTCTCTACCAAACCAGCACTAACCTTCAAAGGCATATTAGCGCCCACACTTGAGTCCTTCAGGTTCGGTTCATGCACCTACTCGCGGACTTCCATGGCCGATTCCTGCACAAATTCGTGAGCGTCCTCTAGTTCATGATCGTTGCTAGCTGTATCACTCTCTAACATGTCCTCATTGTCTTCGCTAACAGCGTCGCTAGTGAACATTTCATCACTCAAGCTGCTATGTTTGAGTTCCTGTGCATTTCAATCGCAGGCCATTCGAACAGAAGTGTCTAATTCAAGTTGTGATTTGAGCCCAACTATATCTATGGCAATCTTTTCTTGTGACATAGCCGCCGACACATGAAGAATGGAGGCTTGATTGACATTTCTTTGGGGTGATAAGCGGCCACCATCGTTCCTCTTCATGGGAAGAGAATTTCATTTCTCTCGTTCAGCTTTGACAGAGTCAAACATACCTGCTATGCTGGTAGCAGGAGCATCACCCAATCTAGGAATGCAAGCTGCATTCAAAACATATCCATGTGATCCAAAGACAGGCCAAGAATCCTTTGATTTATCTCGTGAAGTTCCAGTCATCGCGGACGGAGCACGAATTAATCATCCTTGCTCATTGTGACTACAACCACTATCAAGCTCCTCAAGTACAGAGCAACCAACTTCGAGCACCTTCCAATAGTTACCAGAAGGTGTATTCCTTCTACCCTACCAATGGAGTAGGAAGGAGGTGACCTAGGGCCACCTCCCACAATTGGGAGTTCCTCACACTAGAAATCAAGAGAGAGAAGGAAGAAGAAATAAATGAGAGCTCCCCATTGCAGTTTGGTCCTCATAACAGTGAGTAGATGATGGTGATTGTCAAAAAATTAATACACGGCAATACCGAGTAGGAAGAGGAAGAAAATTGTTGTGGAAGTATTTGATGAGGATGATAGGTGCATTGATTTATCTTATGGACTAGGTGGAAGTAGATATGGTAGGGTAAAGAGATGAACAGTGATCACACTATGGAGAAGGGATTTATTAACAGTAATGGAATAGGCAAAGAACTATCACAATGGAAGCAATAAATACTATGGAACATGTTGACCCCATAAGCCAATGTGGCTCATATGGAAGTATTAGTGATTTGATGATAGCAAACTTTGCGTGGTGTTATCTAATGGGTTTTTCAAATGCTCTATAAGTTATTCAGTTACTAGCTAAATCATGATGACTGTTTTCAATAGGCCTGCTTGGATTTGGCATTTTAAAGATGAGCTCAAGTTGGTGAATCAAAATGTTTTGAGCCTTTGAAGTTTAAAGATAAGTTCAAGATGGTGAAAAATCCACAATCGCTTTTTCATCCACTCAATGGTTCTCAATAAGAGCATCAAAGAGCTGTGAATAGTCAAAAGTTGTCCAACAAGCGGAGGTAGATGTTATTGGCTTAACTTAGACATCCCTGATACAATTCCATGCCAAACAATGTTATAAATGTATTTATATGAATTTATATTAATAATTGGTCTATCTTAGATATTCTAAATGCATACAAAACAACAAAATCTTTTAAAAGGATACAAACATCACCAAATCCTTTAAAGATACACTTAAGATGATTAAAAAAAAGATAAGCAATAATAATTTGAAGTGTAGTTTAACAGGCATTAGGGTAGCAAGTATGAAAAAAAAAACCTTCTCCATCCACATGAATGCTTCCACCTTCAAGAATCATCTGATGTGAAAATCTGGGAAGCCTCTCCAAGGATAGAATCTATAAAAAAACTATAAAGCATATCATATTACAAGAATGCAGACTAGAAATAACTAAAACAGTGCTTTACTGACCTTGCGTGCAACAAGAATATCAAGACTCCAGTCACTATAACAACCATCAGATCCTATAAAACAAGAATGAGGTCAGTAAAACCTTCAAATAATTAGCACGCGTGCACTGAAAATTTTGAGTATAAAGGCTGCCTTGACAATCATCCTGTGGAGATTAGAATATGCGAGAAGGGAAATTAGACACCAGAAGAAAACCAGACACATAAAATAGCTCCGAAAACAAATGATACTTGAAACAGTAGCTTCTCCCGCATCAAAGGTTTACTAAGAACAAAAGTGAGACTGGTATTCCTTCAAACATGTAGTTAACTTCAATCTATCACTGAATTCTTAACTAACTCTTTAAAAGAATCAATCACAAATGATAAAATAATGCAAGAATTTTTTATCATCTTAGAGTAAAACATAAGAGTTCAAATAAGATATAAGAGAGGTACTAGTGGGTCAGAAAAGAAAGAAAAAAACAGCAATGAAATTGCAAACTATGACGTTACATCCCTTATCTTTTTCTTTTTCCCTTTATTTTAATGATACAATAGATTTTTAACATCCTTATTATGAAATTTGACGAGATTTCTCCAAGCTGCAACTTAGAAGCTCAACATGGTATCACAAACTTCCAGGCAACATGACCACTAAGCTTTAATATAGTGTCACATCCAAGGGTTTCCAATTTTAATCTCTTTGATACCAATAAATAAAAGGATAACTGCGGGACATATGTAGAACTCATGAATGATAATATTGGAACTGAGACCATAAGGATCAAGTTTATAAACAATCCTAAAAAGCAAATCCGCAGGAAGATTAATTATGTACTGCTAGTTATGAACTTGAGCTTGCTTTGAAAACCACAACCACCAGCATCCCCCTATGTAGTTAGTCACAAGAATTCCAGCACCATAGTTCCAAACCTGTGATAAGCATGTGAGCTTTCAACCCTTCAACAAACACTCTAAAAGTATTCTTCTGCTGAAACAACATAATAGAAGATCCAACTTAGATAATGAACACTGAATTTATATACACTTCAACTGCAAGAACGGGAATTTAGATCATCTGTCGATACATTATGTGACTAGAGAAGATGGCAAAGAAATGTGTGGAAGAGTATAGAGTGATCAACTAAATATAATAAAGTGGGAAATAAAATTGATTTATATGAAAGCCTAAAGGAGACATACATGCTTAAATCAAAGCATAAGAATAGGCTTTGTATGGTGTTATGAGGAAAGTTTTTAGCTGTAAGGATTTCAAGCATTCAGATTAGTTGAACCGAGAATAAGATTTACATCAAAACATAAGAAACAAAGTTTGTACCAAGAAAATTCAACGAGTTTAATATTCAATTGAGTTGTATTTACTAAGATACTTGCTGCCAGGGACATACATGGCATCCTTTCACACAATAAGATGCTCGCTCTATAGACACCATATGAAAAATCATTTAGAGCATCTGTATTTTCTTTCAAATGACATAATTCTTTTTCAGTCATATTATTCCATATTCATATAAGACATAAGATAAAACAAATTTTGTGCAATATTTAGTACATACCACCCCAGGAATTGAAGTTCCAATCTATGCCAGCAACTTGATATTTTGGGTGCCCTGACTGCGTGTGGCTGTCAGAAATAACAAACTATTCTACAGAATTGTCAAATTAAAATTCCTACAAAAGAAGTTTTGAACAAAGTTAGTAAACAAGAGGAATGAAGAATCTCACAGTTGGTCCAATATCTCGAAACCAGGCATCATTCATGCTCATTTCTACAACTCGAACATTAGGTTTGTCCTTGTGCAAATCAGCAGCCTTGGTGTACTGAATCATGAACAGGTGTGGAAGACAGTGAAAGGATTATAGAGGGTGGAACTGACAAGATACCCAATATTTAACCATGAAACAACTTTAATAACTAAAATGTGGAGTGCTCTAACCTGAGAAGCACTCACACACAGTGTAACAGGCTCAAACTCCGAAATTGTGCTTGCAACATTAGCATACAAACGTTGACCATAATAAGCATCCTCCCTCCAGTTATCTGGTCTTTCCTGAAATAGGATGAATACTAACCAATAAAATTTGAAGTTTTTCCATTCCATGTTACAAAATTTTGTTAAATAAATTACTTTAGAAGAGTAGAAAAAAGTAGTGCTTAAATAAGTTAAACAATATATTGTCTAACTTTGCATGCATGGCCTAGCAGTAATCTAATCTTCTCAGCTATCTCCTCCGTCTTCATCATCATTCAAGCTATCTTCTCCATCATTATATTTTCAGCCATCCATCTCATCCTCTTTTTAATTCATGCTCTTCTTCCTCAAGATTTACAACATGATAACTTGAATCTCTTGCAACTATACTTGATCTATCGTGTCTTCTAATGTATATCCATGTTTCTCCAATGACTATTGTTCCTCATATTTATTTCTAAGTATCATCATGAAAAATTAAACAATCTGAAATGAGCATTAGTAACTACCTTTCCACTCAAGTAAAACATAATTTCTTAATGCTTTGAAGAAGGGAGCTGGCACGATCATTACTGTAGCATGTTCATTCCCTCATCATTGTCTAGCGCTTTAACTTGAGGGTCATCTTATGAAAAAAAAAAATGTCGCATGCCCTCATTATTGGCATTCTATTTCATGTTTAAACAAAATATAGGAGGGAAATGAGAAATAAAAACCTTCATATATGAACGAAAAGTTTTGTTAATTCTTAGGCGAATCATCCAATTCCGCTTAAATCATAGAAGGAATACATCTTTCAAAAAACTGACATAATAAATCTTTGAGAAGGGTTAACACTATCACAATTTCTAATGATGTTCACTGCAGTTCAGCATACTTGTCCTTCCTCCACCCTTTTCCAATAACCCTTCTCCAAAAAACCGAAAGCAACTTGTACTACTCAAATATTTTTTATGTTTGGTAGTTCTTCCTCCCAAATTTCCTTATATTTCAATCATGCCCAAACTCTATAGAGTTAGACTTCATTTGGGACAGTTTTCTTACTGCTTCTTACAGCAGCTTCCTAATACAAATATTTTAATTTTTATACTAGAAAGCTACTTTAAAAAGTAGTAAGAAAACCATCCCAAACGAAACCTTAATCTCAAAAGCTTCAAGTATATAATACAACATACAGCTGCAATACAAACCTTCTACCCAGCAAAACTAGCAGAATGAAACTAAAAATTAAAGAATTGGGAAATTTTAAGAGATGTCGGCCCCCAATAATACTCCAGCGAAATTCAATTTCACAGGCTCATCATAACCGGAGGTAACTCCAAATATCATCCCAAGGGGAAAATAATATGAATTAAGAGCTTCCACATCCTAGATTCAATTTTTCATTCTTTGCTTTATACTTTCAAGGTAGGAGGCTTAAATTTGAAGATACACTGCTGAGGTAAACATCGGTGTTCCATTAACATCAGTACATCAGAGCCATTCCTAAGCACGGCTTACACTCTTATTAGGAGATAGAATTTGGTAAAAGAAAAAATTAAAATAAATAAATAAATACTTTCTTTTGACTGAGAATTTTAAAAGAAAAGAAATTCTTCTTCTATTTGGAGGATCCCAAAACGAGTAAAAAGTGGAATTCGCTTAAATAAAATTTTAACAATGACTAATCATTTCTTTTCCTCTCTTAATTCCTGATCAGAGTGTAAGAATATTCTCCAGACAACAGCTCCCTTCCCATCCATGACAAGCAAGAAAAATTAAAGAGCATCTTGTCAAATCCCTTACCTTGCAGTGAATAGAGTCGAACTAAAATAAGAAGCAAAACAATTATTAGATTGATCACTTCAGCCATTGAATCTAGATAACAAAACCGTAGGGGTTGTAACTACAGAAAATTCTCCCTCCCTTTTTCCGTAAAGCGTTAACAACGAATCTCACCCTAGCATAAGAAAAGGAAAAAAAAGAGTATTAAATTACTTCAGCTAGAACCACCCACTTCATCTCCAACCGAAAATGTCATTTTTCACTCCAAAATGCAGGGAAATCAAAAAATGCCGTGTTTCATCTCCAATCCAACGCCATTTTGCCATCGTTTTCGTTCGCGCCTTTCTTCCCAAGCTGTTCGGTAGAGAGAAAAAAATGCCGCAGATGAACAGTGCAACGCCAATATTGGCGTCGCACTGTTCATCCGCGATCAAATGGCGTCAAAAATGGAGATCGGTTGGAGCAAAGCAAGAACGGCAAACAAGTGTTTGCCGTTCAGGAAGCATCTCCAAGCTAGCCCGAATAAAACCTATTATTCCGGTTCAAATAGAGAACAGAAAAAAGCCCATGATGCTTAAAAAAGAGGCTGAAATCGTCAAAACAGGATCAGTTCGAATAAAGCAATGAACCAGAATCAGAATAGCATCAGAGAATTTCAAAGTACATCAAGTTGATAGAACAACTTTTTTGCTTTTACTTTGCTTTGAAAGATAGAACAAGGGATACTGGGAAAACTCACAGGCCAGCCGATCCAGCATTGCTGATGTGGTTCCCACTCCGCCGGCATACGATAGCCGAAGAAGGCTGGCTTCCCTTTGAAATCTAGCACCATCTCGACTCTGCCTTTCTCCGATGATTCAGATTTCTTTTTAAAGAACTTCCGTCGATACGAGTTCCATCAGAACTACATGCATATTTAGAATTTCACGGGAAATTGGGCGACTAGAAGAGTAAAAAAATAAAAAAAAAAAACATTGGCCCATCTTAGCCCCCCTTTACCGAGCTGCGTAGACGACTTCGCCGGAAGTCACAGCCTCGCTTCGTCGATGATCTTCGCCTGCCAGCGGCGCTTTACCTGCTTGCTAACTTCGCGATCAAAATATATATTTTTAAAAAATAATTCGAAATTTTATATTTTGCACAATTTTAATAAAATTTGTGGAGCTCCGTTGCATCCGGAATAAAGAAATGTCATATAATATATATTATATATATTTATATATATATATATATATATAGTTATATATTAATATATATATATATATATATATAACACAAATTTTAATCAAATATAAATATTAAGAAATATTAATTTTTTTCGAAATAAAATATACATTTGCATATGATTGAGACACTAAAATATCAAAGTCTAGGCGTTGGACATATAAATACATGAAAATTTTGGGGTATATATGTAAATTTTTCTTTATATTTTATTTAAAGAAATAAGAAATATACATGAAAGTTTATATTTGATCAAGTTATTCTTCCTATTATAGGAATATTACTCAAAATAATCGCTCAAAAGTTAAGTGGATTTTTGCATAATGAGTTGCACAATGTTCCTTTTTACCAAAACCTCCTTTCTCTAATAATCTCTAAGCATGTGCGTTTAATCTGAGATAAAGTTTTTATAATGATCAAAATTTTAATTAATTAATGAACTTCTAATTACCTTATTTAAAAATTGATTGTAAATCTTACATAGATGAAATTTTGGATGAGAGCACAGCAACGCTGGCCTCTATCTTGTGAGTTTTGGATTGAACGATGCAGCAGCCTTGGACTTTGGCATTGTAAGGCCGTCTTTTTTATTTTACAACAATCAAAGTTAGTGTTGTGGTGCTGAGGTTTGAAGCGCTGTGACATAAGGTCAATGTAAATGTTTTTTTTTAATAATATATAAATGCGCTATCTAAACGGCGGCCTTGCGATGACCCGGTTAGGAGAGTAGAGGTATTAGATTTGACTTATGTTAAGAAAGGCCAGGTAGGGGTAGACCTAAAAAGACTTGGTTAGAAAATATTAGGAATGACATTTCTTTATTATATTTAAACGAGAATTTGACTTTTAATAGGACACAATGGAGAAAAAGGATTCATGTAGCCGACCCCACGTAGTGGGATAAAGGCTTGATGTTATTGTTGTTGTATAAATGCGCTATCTCATTTTAATACCCAAACTCCATTCCCCTTAGAGACACATTTTGGGATTCATAGTTGGGGTAGAGAAGGAGAGAAGGGAGAGAGAGTTCATGTAACGGTAGAATTTTTGATTTTCATCCTTTTTAACGAAGTTATTATAATCGTGGTAGAAGATATTAACCTTACTTCTATTTTCAATAATTTTAATTTTTTATTTTTATCTCTCCAAAATTTAATAAAAATGCATTATCTCCTGATCTAGCAAACTTTTATCATATAGCTTTTAAAATGTTGTAAATATTTTTACTCTAAGTGTTTTGATATAATATTAAGATTTCAATGGGTAGTTTGCATATAGAACATTTTATTTTAAATGATCATAATAAAGAAATATAAGAAATGGTTTCTAATAATTACATATGTTTCATCTAATATGATATAACATGCATTTGTTGTAGTTCATCTAACATGGCTTATATTTTGACATGAGTATACATACTACATTTCACAATATTAAAATGATCCACATGTTAACATCACTGGATACACAAGATACATGATACATGTTATTATAAATGATAAATGCATGATAAGGCTTATGTAATACTTGCAAACCAGTACACTGTTATGATCCATTTCGGTCTGATTCGATTCGAGGTAATATGTTAAATTTATGCATTTAAACCCTTCAAATGTCTAGGAATATTCTATGTGCATGTGTTCAGAAGTGGGTTTCATGGTTCAGTATGCATTTTGGACAAATAAATTATACCGATAGATTTGCAGTTTATTGTTTCTTTAATCAAATATGTATAGCTAACATCATACTATCTCAAAAGCCATACTAATATTTCACAAACGATTCAATAATATAAACAAGATTTATTTTCATAATCAAACTTAGCATAAGGAATATAATATTCATCTCAAAAGATAAAGGGACATGCACTTATCTTTTTGAAAATGGAACCAACCATGGATTAAAACTAATTTTATCATAATTTTCTAAATAAATTGAACTATTTTATAAATATTTTTATATAATTTTAATGCCCCAAAAGAATTTATATAAATTTTATACTAACAGTTGATTATATTTATACTATATTACTTTTTTATTATAAATATATTATTCCATTTTTATTCATTTAAAAGCTTTTTTTCTCATTTCCTAATTTCCGCTAACATAAAATTGAAAATGAATTTGAGAAAAATTTTGAGACAGAAAATAAAAGTCTAGATTTGGAGAACGTGGATCGATTTTTTGCCAGTCATCCCTATTGTAAAATTTACTCTTCTCGCTATAAGGAGCATTTTTTTTTTAACCAATAACTTTCATTAATCAAAATAAAACGGTTACATCAACGTAAAAAGGAACAAATAAGCTAATAAAAATGAGAATCAAAGAAAGATCCAGGCACAAGAATGACTCAGTTAACTGCCGAGGCTTCCAGCGACCTTGAAGCCAAACACGGATCGTCCAATAAAAGGTTGCCACCAGTAAAACGACAGGGCCGCGAGCACCGACCACATCATTGCCCATAGCCAAGGTCTCTTAGAAGGAAAAAATCCTACTAAAGAAAATTGAAATGGAATAGCAAGTTCAGAAATTTCCAAATCTAAGATCTAAAGAGAAGGTAAACCACGGAAAGTAGAGTGTCGAAGATCCGGAAAAACCGGCTTAACGCCATCAAGAGCCTCACGAAAGGAACGAGCATGCGAAACCCCACCAAACAAACCAGGGTCCTTAAGCTTAGAAGGAGCCATGCCGGAACTCCCGGCGAAACCCTAGAAAAACACTCCAGAACAAAAACCGAGAGCAGGAAAATAAAAACACTTCCCTGAACCTCGGCGGACGCCGGCGAGAGCAGCCCCCCCCAACGGCCGGGGACACCGCGGAGCCAAAACCCCCAAAATCGCAAACCCTAGCAGAAAGCAAAAAGCGAGATAACAAAAAGCTCGCTATAAGGAGCATAATCCTACTTCTAATTTCATTAATAATTTGATATTTTTGGAATTTTTTCAATCAAATTTGTATTTTCGTTATTGAAAAATGATGATAATTTTTTATTTGTAAGACTTTCACCATGTTTTATATACTATAAATATTAAGAATATAAATATTTTGAATATTTATTTAAAAATATTTTACCATATGATTTTGAAAAAAATAGTAATTTTTTTTTTCAATTCATAATATTATTTTGATATCTAAAAATAGTGTTATAGTTCAATTAAAGCTTTAAAATATTATTATATAAGATCTATGATAATTTAGTTAATTTCTAAAAAGTAAAAATTTCTGCTGAGTAGAATTTTTTGTTGTCTATCGTTAGAATATTTTGACACTTTCTAAATTTAGTTCAATTATTCTTTATTTACTATAATGTATTGGAAATAAATATTTGCACATGATTGAGATAGCTGGTCGTTATTAATGTTATAATAATATGTGTATTAGAGAAAGACAAGTAAATACTAGTTGATCCATCGGTTGAAGATTGAGTAACATGTACAGGATGGTGGACCGATGAGCTTTTTTTAAAATATGATGGTTTAGTGTTATTTCTGATACAATGATTCAACAATTGGAAGTTATAATGAGTTATTATTATGCCAACGGGCAAATTGTGATGATTCTGTTTACTGAGCTAACATTTTACTGATACTAATATAATACTGAAAAAATATCAATTAAGACAGGACTTCTTACTTATTTAATATGATTACTGAAATTCATGTTATTGATTTATTATTATTGTATGACTTTAAGATTTATTGTGCGAATTTACTATTATTCTCACAGATTTTAGTGATATTAATATGAACACCATTATTGTTACCCATCGACCATATTACTGATACATTTAATGATGTTACTACTTGTATATTGTTACTACATCACCACTATTATTGATTCACTACATTGTTTACTAGTTAATTCATATTGAACATGTTATTATGATACTATAATGATACTAAAATCGAATGGTTGAGCAGTATGTGTTTACTCTTATACAATTATAATTCTGATAGTCTTTATGGATGCTTTGGTTTTACCACTTTACACAAATCTCAGCTGATGATAGTCCTTATACGATGACTCATTATAGATTTGACAACTGGATTGATTTATTGGCTTCTTTACTGTATTATATTATTGGCTTTCGTACTGCACTATTTTACTGCTTTATAGACTTTCCTTCTACTGTGTGTGAGTTTTATTTTTCTGCAGTGATTCAATAATTATATGAATGATAATGCTATGATTTGATCACTGACATGCATTCATATTACTCATTTACTATGCATATTGATTTAATGATCATTTGGATCGTAGTCAAGCAGCAGATCATATTTTGGGTATAATGGTCATAAGACCATAATTTGGTGACGGACGTAAGAGAATTGTGGTTGGGTAACGATTGTTAGGAGACCATAGTAGGTGGTTGGAGGATGGAGGTCCGACAATGATGTTTGAGCATTGGTTCATCGATAGAAGTTGGACAATGGTCTAATGGAGCATCGAGATTCTTCGAGCCTCTAAGCTCTATCAAAACTCAAAGTTCTCAATTCATGTAGAGAGTGTGTTTATAAATTTTTTAGAATAGCATGCGCCTCAAATATAGTCAAAATCATGAATGCTCAATCAAAGAATCCATATTGATTCTTTTAATCATATATCATTCTTTCATCAATTAAGTGCATTAATGATGTCAGAATTGAGCGATGTTAAGTTCGTTGGATTTGTGTTGTTAAAATGCTCGATCTGATTATAAACAAGTGAGATTAGAATTTGGAGTCGGATCGTGCCACTTTGGCATAAAAAAGTTTGTCACGTCAAGACTATAAACTTGTTGAAATCGAAGCTCGATAGATCATACATTTGATTTCAAAATATTTCAATGCAAATATTCATCAAAATCAATGCTCGATTATATCAATTTTGGATGACTTATGAATAAATAATATCAAATCTTATCGAGATTATCTTTTTTTAACAACATTTGAGTTAGCAAAAGCCAAATAAAATTGACCAATTTTTTAAATTTATTAAGATCTGAGTATTTACATCCAATAAATCTTCTTAAAAAAAAAAATCAAATTGATAACGAAGAACAACAATTTCGAATATGCTTTAACTAACGGTTCAAATTTGATGCCAAACGTGTTGAAACTGCACCTGATTCGAACCTGATTCACGTTTTCGAATTCAAACTGAACGATGCCTGCTCATTGCATTAGTAACCTGAGGAGAATATCATTATATAACAGATAACGCCGTCTCAAATCTAACGTTTATCTAGTCAAGTTGAGTAGGTAACACTGTCGATTCCCTTGACCGGATGAACGCTGATGAAGGCTTCGTTTTTTTTACTGCTTCTTAAAACGATTTTTTAGTACATAATTAAAATTTTTGTACAAAAAAGTCGTTTTAAGCAGTAGTCGAAAAGCCGTTCCAAATGAAATCGAATGCTTCGTTTGGGACTGTTTTTTTACTATTTTTTTAAATAATTTTTTTGAACAAAATAATATATATATATATATATATATAAGTCGTTTTAAGCAGTAGTAGAAAAGCCGTTCCAAACGAAATCGAATGCTTCGTTTGGGACTGTTTTTTTACTATTTTTTTAAATAATTTTTTTGAACTATATATATATATATATATATATATTGAAAAAATGTTTTAAAAAGCAATAAGAAAACCGTCCCAAATGAAGTCGAAATTGAACTCATCTTGAACAACTATCAATTAAAAGGTTTTAGGTACGAATCTTATGTATACCTTTCTCGGCCTTTTGGCTAAGATCAAGTGTAGGTTCGAATCTTATGTATGTGATGTTTGTATAAATTTACCCTAATTGATCTAAATATATAAAAAAGATGCTGATGAGAGACCATCTCATGCGAAATTCTATATTGAATTTATTGCCTGATTTGAACACCGATTTAAGCTAAGTTTTTTTTATACGTCATTTCATCTTGATATGTTGGTTGACAGCTTTGACTACCAATATAAAAGCCTTGAGTTTGAATCTTCCGTAAGTGTTGTGTGCGTGAGTTTATCTTAATTGGCTTAAACGTCCCTAAAAAAAAGACGGTTTTTTTAGCTGAGAGCTACGACGATTAATTAAGAGATCTTATATTTGAATCGTATGTATGTGATGTATGTACGAATTTGTCTTAATTGATCTAATGTCCAAAAAAAATGCTAATGAAATGATCTTGAGTTTGAATTCATGGCTTGATTTGAACACTGATGTAAGCAAAGGTTTTTTTTAGGCAGCTCATTTTGGTCTGTTGGTTGGGAGCTTTGACTATCAATCAAGAGATCTTGAATTTGAGACTTATATTTGTGTTGCGTGTATGAAATTGACTTAATTGACCTAAAATGTCTCTAAAAAATATTTTTTTTTATAATTATATTAAGCAAATTTATCTCAATTTTAGATAAGAACTGGTACGTCGAACGCGTTGCCTATTTACGTTTTTGTTTCACATTCGAGCACAACAATATTTTCAAATTATATTATACACAATTTTAATAAAATTTATCAATAACAAAACGGGAAATCCAAAATTCAAATGTTTCTATGTTGTCTAAGTATTATCATTAGTGAAACTTTTTTAGCACAATATTATAATGCATTTATAGATGAAATTTGATATGTGATCGAAAATCATCTTGATCGAACATAAATCTAGATGCATATTTGAATTAGAAGCTTCAAAATTAAAATCAGAACCATTGGAAGATTGTGAACTGAACGTCTTGATGAGACGAACTTAACAATACCCAAAGTGGTTCGAGACTCCATGGTCCCAAATTGAGTCTTTGAAATATAATTGAAAATTTCAGGGCATTAATTATGGTTTGTTGATCACTATTTCAAATCTCACATGATTAGTATAATCGAGCATCTCAAAGAGATGAATCCAATGAGCCATGGATCATTTATTCACAACATCATTAAGGCATTTAAATAATAAAAAAATAATCTATAATAGAGGGAACAAATATGAGCTGTCTCATGGAGTGTTCTAAATTTTTGGTATATTTATGTGGTATACCACCCCTCAATAATATATAAATACTCGTTCCACTCTCTACATAAAGGGGGAGCTCAAGCTTGAAGCTTGGTATGAGATTCAAGAGAGCTCCACTCAAGCACAACCATTGAGCCACTATCTGACCATCTCGTTGGACTGCTACCCATTAGCCATTGTCGAAACATCAACTACAATCATTGTAGGACTACCACTAGACTGTTGTTGTCAAAACACCGCCTAATTATTGCTATCTAAACAATGTTTCACTGCCAACATCAATTCATCACTCGACTATGGGTCTACAACATTATTATTCAACTACAAGTCTCTGGCCAACATTGCCCAACTACGCTCTTTCTGAACACCATTATCTGGCTAAGCTTTTCCAACCTATGTCACTTCATTGTGGTCATTTGACCATGTTGTCCAACTGGTCATTCTAACCACCTTCACACAACAACAATCTGTCTACCTCCATTGTCTAACTACTGTCCTTTAGCTAATGTCCACCATTGGCCAACTTTGGGTTTCTAACCACTATCATTAGATTATAGGCCTTTAACGACTATTACCCGACTACAATTTTCTCGCTCCTATGAAGCGAATACCGTCCTCAGACTATCGTCGCTAGGGTATGGGACTTCAACCACCATCTCTCGACTACACTCCTTTCAACTTCTGTTGCCAACTATAGTCCTCTAACACCATTGCTCAACTATGGTTTGTTGATCACTATCAATTATGGTCGCACACTAAGCTCCTTATAGCCACTATCACCTGAATATGCTCCTCAAACCCCCATTGCTCGATTACGACCTTCAATCACCATTGTTTGACTATGGGTCATCTACCTCCCTCGACTGGCTATGATTTTCTAACCACCATCACCCAAAACCATCATTGTCAAACTATACTCCTCCAATCTTCATCGTCCAACTACAGTCGTTCAACCTTCATCAACCAAGTACAATCCTCTAACCATTGTCACCCAACTACAATCTTCTAATTAAAATCCCATGGATATCCTAATGCCCACTAAATTCATCACTTATCATTCTCAAATAATGTCAACACATGTATTTTTATAAGATTGATGTATATCATCAGTATAGACTCTAACTCCCAACAACAACATTAGAATTTTTATTAAATTTCTTGATCTTCAGTCTACTTTTCTTAATGGAGTATGACCAAATAAATAAACAAATGATCTCTTAAAGATAGCTCTCATGCCATAGAGCTCTTCCAACTTTAACCATTTAATATGTTCTTCACATTGTATCATTGCCTTCCCCTAAGGAAATGAGTCATTTATAATTGATTTCAAATACTAGTTGAATATTTTTAATTGACCAAGTCCCCTTGAGTTTTTCTACCAACCATTGTTGCCAAGCCATCACCCGATTGTCTCTGTCTGACATGAGTCGCAGCAACAACTATGATCTCTCTGACCACCGTCGCCCGACTACAATCCCTCTGACATCTATCATTTGACTATTATCCCTTTGATTACTATTGTCGACTATGCCCCCTCCATCCTCAAGTCATCCAACTATTGTCCCTTTGATGAGCATCTCCTAACTACTGTCATACGACCACATCCACTCGATTATTATCCTTTCGACCTCCATCGCACTTTGACTATGATCCTTCTGATCTACATCGCCCAACTACAGTCCAACCAACTTGTGTCGCCCAACTATGATCCTACCGACCTCTTATGCCTAACTAGATCCCTCGGACCACAATCGCCAAGCCATTGTCCTTTTAACCTCCTTCATTGTTGATTACGATCCTTGAATCACCGTCATCCAACTATAATCCTCATACCCCCCATCACTCAACTATGGTCATTCCAAACTTTGTTACGTGTCTATTATGGTTCCACCGACCAATCGCACGACTACAATCCTTTAGACCATCATCACCTGACTACAATCCCTACGACCTCCATTGATTGCCTATTACGGTTCGTTCGATCTTTGTCTCTCTCCAACTATGGTCCCTTAAACTTTCATCACCCAACTATAGTACCTCCAACCTCAGTCACCGGACTACGATCCCTCCAACCACTATTCCCTAACTATGGCCCCTTGACCTCAGTCTCTCGATTATGGTTTCCCCAACCTCCATCGCATGACTACGGGTGTAAACTACAATCCTACAACCATAGTCGCTCAACGTTGTCCTTTTGACCTCAGTCGCCCAACCATGATCCTTCAAACTTCCATCTCCTATCAACTATGGTCCTTAGGCCACCATAGCTCGATTATGATCCTCAAACCACTGTCACCCGAATACACTCCTTCCAACTGTGCTGCATGTCATCTACGATCCCACCGAACACCATCGTACAACTATGGTCCCTCCGACTATCATCGCCCAACAACTGTCCCCCTGACCTTTGTCGCTCGCCATTTACAATCCCTACGACCTCCGTTACTCGACAACGATCCCTCTGACCTCCATTGCCTAATCATGGTCCATCTAACCTCAATCGCCCACCAACTACAGTCCATCTGACCACTTTTACCTGACTACGATCCTCCGACCATTGTCGCCCAGCTACAGTCCTGCAGACCAAACGAAGTGGTCAAAGAGTTTTTACGAATATCTCTCATTGCATTGAAATCTTCCAACATCAACCATGTAATGTGCTATATACGATATATATTTGCTATATTGTGCCAACATCTTCCTCAGGGGAAGGGCATCATTTGTAACCAACGATAAACTAGTGAAAATATTTCAACTCGGCGAGATCCAGTGATTTTTTTCTCTTTTTAGGATTTTCCTTGTAAAAATGTAAGCATCTCTTATGACTCTTGCATCCTTCGTTTTTATCTATGCGTGTACTAGATCTTCGTACAAAACTAAAATATTAAACTTGCTATCTCTCTACCGCCATGAATGTTCTGGCACGCAACAATGTTTAACAAATATTGTGATGCAAGTGACAATATCATTTCTTATATCCTATATGATGATAGCAAATGTCTTTTTAAAATTTTTTTCTAAAATTATACTAAGAATATAACTTCATTTTTTAATAAATGGTTTGATGAATAGTACCTAAACTAAAATGAGAATTTATAAAGATAAATATCATCAATGTTATAATACATTGAGAGCGTGTCTAAGTTCTAACACACTGCACATTTTAATATTGTAAATATCATACTTACTCCTAATCGTACTCAGGAATTTTCTCGAATAGCATAGAATAGAATGGAATGAGATCTTCAAAATTCAACAAAGTTGTTAATCATCAAGGTTATACTTTTAACGAAGCTTAAAATGGTTTAAAGTTGTTGCAATTAGGTGAAGAAAATAAAAAGCACTCTAATGAAAAAGCTCCTTTGTGATAAGCCTACGAAACTGTCAAAAGAATCCAGTTAAGCTACATTTTCTACTAGCATTGACATATGCACATAAAAATCATGTATATTTATTTGTCTTTGGGAGTCGCTACAAAAAAATTCATCTAATACAGGCGGAATTTCCACCGGTTACAAAACCGCCAGAAATTTCGGCCGTTAAACTTGCGGAGTGACCGCCGAAAATTCTGGGGGTTTTATAATTGTTGGTAATTCTGTCGGTATGTGATAAGTTCGACATCATTATTGGCAGAATGATTGTCGGCTTTAAGTGAATTTTTCTGGCAGCTAAAATCCGCCGGTATGAGACCTATTTTCCCTTACCCGCTCCTTCCTCATTTCAACGCATCTTCATTTCCTTCCGTCTCAGAGAACACCGATACTCCGTCTTGTCACCATAGCTCCAGTTGACCTTCCGTCATATCCGACACCGGCCTTAATCCTAATCCCCCCAGCCGCAGAAACATCGCCCATTTCCGTTAAAAAAATTCATCGATAATAGACGATTTTTCTGTATTGAGTTAATATCAACACAACCCTTATTTCTACTGTATACAGTTATGATGGGTTATGAAATATATTGAGATGGAAAAAAAAAAATAATTTCTAATCTACAGCATATATAGACATAAATACGCTGCATTTATGTCTATTCATCCAACTCCAAGCCGACTCTGTCAAAACATAATAATAATCTATATATCTCAGCCAAGCAAAATTCTAATCTACTTCATCTTCCACTAAATAAAAAATTAAAAAAGAAAAGGTCGGCAGATCTACTAAGTCAATTCCAGACCTCTCATTGCACAATAAGCTCTCACTTCTATGGCTATGTCAATCGCTTTAAAATAAACTAAAAATAGACCATCATTTTTCATATAAAAATGAGCATTAAATTTAACTTGACTTTGGATAGTGCTTACAAATACAAAAAAATCTAAAGCTATGTCCAAAGATCGACGTCCATGACCACTGCCAACAACTGCCTTGCCCAATTACCACTACATAACCACTATCGTCTGACCTTTGTTGTCCAGTTGACATGGCCCAACTCTCATCGCTCAACCCCTATCAGCCAACTGTCATGCTTAACCATGATATCTACTGTGGGCATTCAACCGTAGTTATCCTATTTTCATTACCCTCCACTACTCCAACAATCTCTAATATAAGCATAAGAGACAAAGATAGTGTTCTCAACTTTTTAATCTCGTCTTCTCCAACTAAGCAAAGAGCAAACTTCTGTAATAATAATTAAATTGTGAATTCTTTTAGCTGATGTACTATATCTTCGTATAAAGCTAAGACCTATCTACCGTCACAAATATTCTAACACGCAATAAGAGAACAAAGCAGAGAACATGCACCGACCAAGCTGAATTAGTCTACTCTATGAATTTATATAGATAGATAGATATTCATAAATTAAAAGATTGTATTCTCTAAAAAAAATAAACTTTATAAAAAGGCAATGCAAAGAAATTTTTCTTTAAAGATATATTGAAAAGCTATCTTTCAAAATTAAAATTCAATTACTAACTTTCATACGTTATGTGCGCAATACACACGACATCCATTATTTATTTATTTGTTAGGTATATCATGTAATACAAAAGAATCTGCATATTTTAATGATATAATTTACAGTGCACCATAACTTTAAGAGAATAAACTAATTGCCAAACTTCACCAATTTCCTACCTGTCAACATAAAACGGCTAAGTTAAAAACCTTCAATGCTTGATTGATCCTTGCTCTTGAGACCAGTCTACAGTGCAAAGTTTCCTAATAAAAATTAAAGCAAATGCTTTTGGTCATTGCTTTTTTGCCGCTTTCCTTGAATTTTTGTGATAGAAAGTTAGTTTTAAAAGCAGCAAGAAAACCGTCCCAAACAAAGCCTTAGCCGTTTATTATGAAGGCGCATAAGTGGTTGCAGTTGGGTGAAGGAAAAGAATTGTGATTAAAAAGCTCCTTCATGGTTAACCAATGAGAGTCAAAAGAATCCTTACAGCAACCTTTCCAAATGGGATGCATGAGCATTTGAGTTTTTGACAAAAAATTATTGGCCCGTCATGTTGTTTTTATATGGAAATTTGGCTTTATTTTGTTTATGATTTTGCTTGGGATGACTTTCTTACTGTTTTTTTAAAGAAGCTTTCTTTTACAAAAATTTATAGTTCTAAAAATTTTTATACTAGAAAGCTGCTTTAAAAAGCAACACGAAAGCCATCCCAAACCAAACCTATATCCTTGTAGTTAATCAAAATTTGCTTTCTAATAAAAAATATTTTGCTTTATAATAGATATAAGTAACTCTTAACTCAAAAGATATACAAGAACAGCATAAATGTTTGAATGATCTTATATTTTCTTATACTTGTTTTAAAAATATTCATTGCATGCAATTGTACGTTAGAATAGGAGAGATGATGAAAGAGAACCATAGGTTTAAAACAAGAACAACGAATTAACTTACATTCAAAGTTTCGGATCTTGATCAAATCTTAATAACAAATTAAAACTTAAACCTTAAAAAACATTAGGCATCATATTAATTGTTGCGGCCGTATATGAATCTCATTCTAACCATATTCAAGCATTCATTAAAACTTTGTAAACCTTAAACAAGATTCAAATATGGTTCCAATGTTGTTGGAACATAGTTTGAACACGGTTGAATTTATCATGCTCCAAAATCTAATGGAAAATTTGTACTTAACTTAGTTAACTCATTAGCAATATTTATATGTACCTGAGCCGCTAAAAATTCAAAACATAGAAATCATATACTGATAATATATATATATATATATATAATTTCATCCCAAATTATGATGTACAATTATCCAATATAATTAGAAAACATAAATGGATTACCAAAAGAACACCTATATTGCTCAAAATCCAAATTGAACTTCTACCTCGAACCTTTTTCCTATCCCTGAAAACACATAAATTCATAGAGTGACAAACTTGTTATTCAGTGGGGGTAAATTCTATTATAGAATGCAAAGTTCATATTTATCTTAATGTTAAAACACAAAATAATTTCATAATTTGAGTTAAGTAACATCTACATTATAAGGGAAACATTTGATAACTATAGAACATAAACATGAACTTGACTTATATTTATATAGTTTTAAGTTTATCAAAAAGGTAACATCTACATCACTTAGAATTTAAACATCAAATGTATTAACTTGGAACATGTCTTAAACTTGGACATTATTTGAATTTTAACATTTGCCTCGCAATAACTTGAACACTAACTTGAGCATGGCTTAAATGTTATTTGAACTTGAGAATTATCACAAAAAATGTTAACTTAGAACATGAATTGACTTGAAATATAATTATCAATTCACATTACTTAGTAAATCTGTAATGCAACATATGAAATATGACATGCACGTGCTCTGATGTCTGCTTATAATTTCACTTCCACTTATACATTCACTTGAGCTCACACTTGTATGATATAGGCGGAGGCATACCATATTTCTTTTATAACCCCACTTACACTTATAGCTCAACTTGAGCATCACATTTTTGTTCATGAGAGGCAGAGGAATACATAAACATGAACACGTAAGGGCCCTTAAATCATTACTTGTACTTAAACTTGATCATCTCCCATATTTCACATCTACCATATGAACATGAAAACTTCAACATTTTGACATGTTTACTTGGCATTTAGCATGAAACATGAATGCATGAAAGTAACATATATACGATTGTTCTAGTAGTACCTATAAGGTAAAACATATACACATTCAACTAAAGCATTTTAGAAAATCATTCATAGGGATCATTTATAACATCATTTTAGGTCTTTTATCATTCTATGACAGTTTTTTATTAAAACCAGTATAAGCAGTAAAATATATAAAAAGTCATACATTAAAAACCAATCAATGAAAATGTGAGTTTTACCAACCAAAATGCTTAGAATTACTCATTCTACAACATATCAAAAGTTATATTATGAAAATTTTCTCAAAATTCATAATATCTTTGAAAACCCAAAAATTACTAATGCAAATGTCAAAGTGAAGCCATCCCAAACTGAACAATTTCCTCAACAGGCCTAACATATGAATTTTGCACTGCGCCCTCCAAAACCTAGCTTCACTTATTTCTCCTCTTCTCACTTTCTCTCCTTCCTCTCTTTCTTCTCCAATAGATGAGGGTAAGGTATGGGTTTTAGAAAAATTTTTTAGATAGTTATATTTAAAAATAACATTTTTGATACAGTGCCACAATGCTCCTCTTCACAGAGTCGCATCACCCATCAAATGATTTAGATGCTTCTCTACATAGAGCACAGTGCCAAAGCACTCTAAAAAATATTACCCTAATACGGATATGGAAGCACCGCAGTGCTACTGTGCTCCCAATGAATTCTCCTCCCCAATAGAGAGGGAGGCGCCATTGCGCTCCCAAGCCGCAACTCTCCTAGGGTATTTTTCTCAACTTATAATTTTAACTTTTTTTATTTAAATCTAAACTCTTTTATACTTTAAATTATCATTAAATAACTTAAATTTCACAAAAAGTAATCATTTACACAAGCAAATATAAAATCTTATCGAGTTGGTTTGGATAAACTTATTCATGTAGCAGCAAAAATTACAAAAAAATATATTCTAACCAAACCACGCCATTTTAATCTATGCTTTCTATCTTTTATGGAATTAATTCATTTGAATTATTTTAATTTGTATGTAGATGTTCACTCAAATCATCTCTATAGAGAGGCATTATAGTACTAAGTTCACACATAGAGATGGGTATATGATAGATAAAGTTGCTAGACAATTTGATACCTTTGATCTCTTTAGAAGGGTTATTGAAATCTAGTCATAATGAAGAGGAGTATACAAGTTCATGATTATACAACTTTCAATATATGATGATAGATTCCGGCACTTTATAATTATATGTAAGAGTATTTTAATTAGTATGCGCAATGAGAAGAGACTGGCTTCATTAGTATAAAGTGTTTTGAACTCTCATTTAAAACAAAGGAGGGAAAATTCATTTCTACTATTTTATAGCTATTAAGATTGTTCTTTATTACGTCAAAGTTATAACTTATTGTGTTATAACTGTTGAGATTATAATATGGTCTAGTAAAGATATATTATATTATAACTATTGTGATTGCACTTAGGTGTGTTATAACCTATTGTTATAACTTGTATGAAATATGTTCGAATCTTTTTTAACAAGGTTCAAACAAAACTTGAATATGGATTTAAAAAAGGTCAAATATTATTCGATTAAGAGCCTCATACTTTAATCTTTTAAAGTTTTACAAATATAACAAATCTTCACAATGAAAATATTACTGCATAAAATAAATCTAAATAATATTTATAAATAGTTAAACACATCAATGAACACTCTAGCTACCATAACACATGAAATAGAAGCAAACAATAATATGTATAAATACTTAAATACATCATAACAATTGTTACTTGATAGATTGTTACAAATTGAAAGTCAATCATTTACACTAAATACAACAAATACAGCATTGTTAAAATTACGAGAAAGCAGTGGTTGGACATGGTGGAACATTTGTGTTATTATTTAATTCTATAAGTTTGAAAGTAATGATTGCCCCTTGTAATAGAAGCCTTAGGTATTATATGAAGGTGATGAAATGAGAATTTATGTTCAAAATAAACTATTTTCAATCATAGTTGGAAGTAGTTCCTTTGTAGTTTTAACATCTTGAACACATAAATATGCATGTATACATGGGTGGTTAAAGTTATAAGAGATTGATACAAAGGCAATGATAGAGATCCTTGAGGAGAAAAAAGAAGAAAAAATATTCATGTAGTAATTAATCAATGGGCATATGATCCATTAATTTTCTTTCTTCCTTAAGTATCTTTATTATTGCCTTAAGACTAGCCTTCTCTATTATCGACTCGATCATCTACGTGAGTATGTTTATGTATGCAGGAAGGTAACATGGCAAAGAAACTAGTTTGAATAATCGTCAAACAAAGTTTAAACCTTGTTCCAACAAGATTCAAATTGTCATATCCTAGAATCTAAATGGGAAGAATTTCTTTTTTTAATATAACAACAGCATAGCTATCTATTTTCTTTTATCAATAATAATATAAGAAAAAACAAATCTAGTAATCAAAACATCAATATGCATATGTCTTTATTGCTCCAAAAATCATATACAATACGTAAGAATCATATCAATATAACACATCATCTAGTCCTTAGTACCAAAAAAATAACTAAAATAAAAGAAGCAAAATATGATAAATTCTAATCAATCTTATACTCCTGATCTTCTGCCCTAATTTAAAATCATTTAAATCTCATATAATAATTAAGCTAGAAAGCCTAGTAGGTCACTAAATCCTACAACTAAACTCAAATTATAATAAAAAAATAATATGCATATTGTTAATCAATTCATAATAGTAGCAGACATACGATCATGAACCTGTGTAGAAATAGTAAACACATGCAGTAACAGTAAAATCTTAAAAATTGTATAACGGTATGTTAAAGAAGCTAGTAAAATAACACAATGCAAAAAATCAATAAACCAATACGGGAGTCAAATCAATGAAGCAACCGTCATAGTAGTACTTATTTAACCCAATAAGAAAATCATATAAAAATTGGTAAAACCAAAACCTCGATGAAGACCATTGAAACCATATCAATAAAATAAAATTATATAATATTACACACATGCTATCCAACCATTTTATATTAGTATCAGATCATTATTATAATCACATATTCAATATATTATATTATTGATAATAGTGAATCAGCAAATAGTAATAATATAATGAATCAATATATCAATATCAATGAATAAATAACAATATCATCGATGGCAGTAGCATTAGAGTAGTACAGTAATAGTAATAGTATATCCGTACATTAACTGTAAATCAGTGTAATAACGGTAAGATTGTACAATAACAATGAATCAGTAACATTCATTCAAGTAATCACATTAAATCAATAACATGCATTGTAGTAATCACATTAAACTGTCAATTAATGTATTATCGATGGCAGTAGCATTAGAGGAGTTCTTGCAAAGCAATGTTTTTCTAGTAGTCGGTAATTAGGAATCAGTAACTATTGGATTAGTAAATAAAGTCGTCACTCCTTGCCCATTGGCATAGTAATAACTCATTAAAACTCTCAATTAATGTATCATATGAATTAGTCGAGGATAACAACAAACTTTAAAATTTAAAGGAAAATTTGTCGGCCCACCATCTTGTACACGTTAGTCAGTCTTCAGCCAACATCAGTAGTTCACCCTCCTTTGCTTGTTTTCATGTATTATTATTATCATAGTATTATAACAGTAATAACGATTATATATTACTCAACCACATGATCATATTCATTCATAATGATTGTATTAACAATATGCCTATAATAAAATATCAAAATTCATATTCTTGTAAATCATTTAAAATATAAAAACTTTTATTTTACACAGTACAAATGTAAAATCATCCAATCAAAATGTCTATAATAATCAGTGTTATAACATATAAAAAGTTGTATGATTGAAGTTCATTAAATTTGAGGAAAATTTAATAAATTCAATTTCAAAGAAACCAAGTGGTCAAAATCAAAATCTTTGAAAATAAAAGTAGGGAATAAGCCACCTACTTAAATCTAAGCAATTCATAAAAGTAACAAAGCAAATTGGCAACCAAAATGCAACTTTCTCTTTCCTCTCTCCTCTTTTCCTCTCCCTTCTATATATATATATAACAATTTTTAGTGTGTAGCACTGTAGTGCACCACATAGTGGCGTAGCGTTGCGTGACTAATTTAGAATTACTTTAGAATAAAGGCTTTAATGCCAAAGTGGTGATTTCTGACACCGCTATGCTCATAACCAAGCACCGTAACACTAAAAGGAATAGTGTCACTGTGCTATAGTTCAAATAAAAATTTAGGTTTGCATTTTAAATTTATTTTATTCTATGATCACATTACATTCTTTAAAAATTGATTATTTTCTCTACTAATGTCGAGTCACTACTAGAAATCTCTGTCTTTATGGAACATTTCATATGAAGAATCTTGGAGTCCTCATATACTTCTTAGGTTTGGAAGTAAAGACAAATTCCTCTCATACATTTCTATAACAACATAAGTATACACATGATCCAATTACTTTAGCAGGTCTTCAAAATATTTCCCCTATGAATACTACATCAAAAATAAATACAAAGCATCATAGTGAGGAAGAAGGTGACTTCTCTTTGATCCCACCATCTATAAATAATTGGTCATTGTGAGGAAGGTGACTTCTTCTCTTTGATCCGACCATGCATATAAAGATAATTGTAAAGTAGTTTAACCAATTTGACCATTAATCGACTAGATATTACCTTTGAAATTCCAAAAGTAAGTCAATTTATGCAAATTCTTCATCACTTACATATGGTTGTCTTTCATCAAATCATTTGATATTTTATCAAGACATTAATTCATTGTTTATGGTTCTCATCTTCATTTGATACATAGTGATGTATATTGAGCTGAATATCTTGACACTCATCAATTATATATCTCATTGAAGAGTAAGAATCAAGCTTTTCTATCTAAATAAACTATGGAGGTTTGAATATAGTGCTATGTTTGTAACATAGTGATGTAAGAAATTTGTTAATTATAAAGCAAAATTTTAGTTAAACATTCATTATACTTTCGATTTTGTAACTCCTCTAGGATTTTAAAAGTATGGGTTAAATGATGGAATAAAACTCAAGTAGTTTGTGCACTACTTTCATCTCAGGCGTAATTTTGTCAAAAGCAACTTCGAGGCATATTTTCACAAAAAAAAAAAAAACCAAACAAACAATGTATATTGGTCTATTACTAAGCATTATGTGGCAAAGAAAGTAAAATTTTTCTTTTTATAAGATTATAAATCCAAGTCATATTTTAAAATTTATCATTCAATCATTTCCATGGCCATAAGATCAAATTTTCCCTTTTATAAGATAAAAAAATTAATTTATTTATTTATTTTAGAGATGTCGACTATATTCAAATATAATTATTAAAGATTAATAGTTAATTTGCTCAAATTCTCACATTAATTGTAGGTTTCATTTAGGACGGCTTTCTTACTGTTTCTTAAAGCAACTTTCTGCTTTATGAATCAGTAAAAAGTCGTCCCAAACGAAACATGAGCCTTTTGGGATCCAAAGCTCCACTCACTAGCTAGGCTAAAAGGCACTAATCACTATTTTTATTCTGGCACTAGTTTAAGCATTTTCAAACCCCATAATCTAGTCTTCCTCCCATGCACTGTACATGAAATTCTAACGCCCTAACAATAGGAATCCCCTCCTCAAGTGCAACATTTGTCACTAATGCAACCCACTAGCTCTTCCATTTGTGGCTTGGCACTTTCCAAAATTAAGCAAGACTCCTTACTCTCCACCAAAGGAGAAATTATTATGTGCGGTCACCGGATGCCGCCCGGAGGCGTATCTGGATGCGCCGAGTGCCATGGCGCATTTTGATTCACTTCCAGACGATCTAGTGACCGCACAGAATAGTTTCCTCCTCCAAAGAGCTTCATGCTTCTCAACCTCCACCTTTATTATATGCATTATTATGAGTCATGAAGATAATTCATTATTAATTGATATTTGTGTCATATATTTATCAATAATAGATATATAAAATACACATGAGAAATATTCATACATCATAACTCCAATCCCACCCACTAAAAACAATAATAATCTATCTATTTCAACCAAGCAAAATTCTAATCTAACCCATCTTCCACTCCAATAAAAGATAATTAGAATAACCAAATCAGCACAGCCATGACCGAACAACTCAAGTCAAACTCAATAGCTCTTATTCCACAATAAACTATAACACTTTGTATCACTATGCTAACCACTCAAGAGAACAAACCAACAGAAATGTAGAAAAGCAAACGCTAAAAGCTGCTGACAGCAATCCTGGAATCAATACCCATCTCATACAGCTATTACTTCGTTTGAGACGGCTTTCTTACTGCTTCTTAAAGCAGTTTTTTAATATAAAAATTATTTTTTTCTAATAGATTAGATTAGAGAGAGTCGCCTTAGATGGTTTGGTAACATAAAACGGCAGCCTTCCGATGACCCGGTTAGGAAAGTAGAGGTATTAGATTTGACTTATGTTAAGAAAGATAGAGGCAGACCTAAAAAGGCTTGGTTAGAAAATATTAGAAATTATCTTTCTCTATTAGATTTAAACAAGAATTTGACTTTTAATAGGACACAATGGAGAAAAGGATCCATGTAGCCGAGCCCATGTAGTGGGATAAAGGCTTTAAGAAGCAGTAAGAAAGCCGTCCCAAACGAAGTATATGTAAGAGAGCTCTACTCGTTCTTCCATGATTGGTGAGCTTAAAATACCAAATAGAAAAACAAGAAATAATATAAAAGAACTCAAAAAAAGTTAAATTCTAGAGAGTTAAAATCTGATGGCAATTAGCTTTGCTACTCCACACCAAACCCACCAACTTTAGTTGATCTCCACCTTGACTATCACATTCCCACTAATTTGAAGCACGAGCTCGTCTCTTCGCCATGACCATTTCCATCCTTGAACAAATATATAAAGTTGAGTAAGCTTTAACCTTCTTCTCCCACTCGAGAGTAGCTAAGAACTGTCAAGAAAAGAAGAGAAAAATGGAAGCTGCGAGTTTCTCGAAGTCAGTATTTCTCGACTTGGCTGTGATGATTTGTATTCTGGGAGCTCTGGGGAGATTGGTAATGGCGCAAGATCAATCGAAGCTGACGTTGAGCTACTATGATAAATCTTGCCCAGCTGCGCAGCAGATTGTGCGCAAGGAGATGGATTGTGCTGTGCGTCAGAATCCGCGCAATGCAGCTGCAATCCTTCGACTTCACTTCCATGACTGCTTTGTTCAGGTCAGTGGGACTGGTTTTTAATAACCGTAAAAACGCAGCAAAATAGTTTTCGTTTAGTTAGCTAACGTGAATTCGACATGTTTCTGGCTTCGTTTGGACAAATTTTTATTGTTTTAAAACAATTATTTAAGTATAATTTTTTTAACTAAAAAATGTTTCAGAAAATAGTCAAAAAAATTTATCCCGAATGAAATCTTAGGCTTCATTTTGGGACAAATTTTTTACTGCTTTCTAAAATAACTTTCTATTACAAAAATTTCTATTTAAAAAAAAAAATTATTTTAAAAAATAATAAGAAAACGATCATAAACAAAAACTTAATTAGTTAATTTATTTAACAAGCTTAACAATAATAAAACGTTAATCTATTCGACTTGATAGTAACTTCTAATATATATATATATATATATATATACTTACATGCTTATAGATTTTGAATATTTTTATTCATGTATTTATATTTATATGAATATATGAACACATATATTTGGTCGTATATATTCTATAATTTAGGTTTTATGTTCACGAGCAACTCATGTTTTACTTGTGGGTTCAATCCCAAACATATCTACACATATTATCACGAATGAATTAAAATATTCATGAAAGCTTTAAGTGAAAATTCACGAGAGATAAAAATACACCAATCAAAAGCCAATTATACTTAATAATACTCTTTAAAAATATAAATATCATTTTTTTTTTAAATATCACAAAAGAAACTTTATTTTTTCAAGGATTAAATCATAGAATATATTTCAATTCAAAGGTGGTCTACAATAAGAAGAGTCAGCATACTAAAACAAAGATCCAACACATGCTAGAAAATAGATAAACAAAAGGAAAAAAAATAAATTTATAGCACTATTAAGAGATGGAAACAACTCCAGGTATGCTCGCAAGATGAATAGGCTAAGTTTTGCGTGAAGAATCTCTGGTTATTTTTATATTTTAGGGGTGACAAAAATTGATCATATCCAAGCCCAACCAGAAAATTATGGATTCAAGTTGACCCATTAAACAAAATGGTTAAATTCGGATCTAACAATTGAACCCATTTAAAAAAGGGTTGGGTTCAATTCAACAACCTGACAATCCGAAATTAACTCGATCTTCACCCAAATTGTACGGATTTAGAGGGATTTTGCGGAAGAAGCGGGAGCACGGCGGGCGAAATCTGAAATTAGAGTGGGAGCTATGGTACGAGCGAGATTTTGTAATCCGAAATGGGAGCGGCATATCAGGACAAGGACGGGCGAAATTCAAAATGGGAGCAAGATGGTTGGGATTTTGTAACTTTTATTTTGTTTGGCAAAAGAGTGTACAGACTGGTGGAGATTTATGATTTGGCCAAAAAGCATGCGGAATACAAAAAAGACAACGCTGTTCGCTCGAGTCAACGCACAAAAGGATCCAAGAGCATATTTACTAGATTTGGCGAAATGGTTTTAGTTAAAAATTTTTTAAAAATAAACAAGTTGGTTAGTCATGTCAGGTCAATTCGGACCCGAACCTAGTTTGATTCTAGTGTATGCATGTGACCCTTTTAATATCTCTAATCAGGTCATGTGTGGGTTTAGTCAAATGATAACGGGTCATTTTCGAGTTGAACCCAAACCGGAGCCAAAAACACATTTTGACACCCCTACTATATTTATTTCCATGTATTTATATTTGTCAGGTAACTTCTCTATAGAAAGTCATAAATGCATTGTTTAAGATTTTGGAAGTGAACATGAACTGATGTACTTAAAGGCTCCACTTTTACATATCTTGAGTTCCCTTTTATACTTATCACAACAACCGCAATATAAAATGTTCAAATGATTACAGGGATGTGATGGATCTGTACTACTGGATGACACAGCGACACTGTTAGGAGAGAAGACCGCCTCTCAAAATGTGAACTCTCTGATCGGTTTCGATCTTGTAGATCGCATCAAGAACCAGCTCGAAGGAGAGTGTCCTGGAGTTGTATCATGTGCTGATTTGCTTGCTATAGCAGCAAGAGATGCAGTCCTTTTGGTAACAAACAAATTCAAAAAGATCTAAGATTTATAATAACAAAAAGCTCAAAAGACAACTTACTCATAGCTGAAAATCTAATACTCTAATATCGAGAACCATCCGGTTCCGTGCTCGGTACCGAGCGGTGCCGAGTGCTCGATACCGAGTGCGACATATTTTTTGAGGCAACGTGATGCATTTTTATTAGTGTCACAAAGAATCTGAACCCACAAGTAATAATTTTTCAATAGCGATAATGATATGATGGCTCACATTCAAACTGTGTGCACCGCACAGGTTGGGGGACCTTATTGGGATGTTCCGGTCGGACGGCAGGACGCAAAGACTGCAAGCCTGGAGCTAGCAAATACTGATATCCCCACCCCAAACCAGAACCTTGTCACCCTCATAGCCAAGTTCATTGGTAAAGGTCTGTCAACACAAGATCTGGTGGCTCTAATAGGTATACTTTAAGAGCTCATGAATCATTTATAATATAATTTTGAGTATACGATCAGCTTCTTTTGATCAATTAAAGTTTTATTTGTGATAGTTTTTTTATTGCTTCTTAGTACAAAAAATTAAAAATTTTGTACTAGAAAGCTGCTTTAAGAAGCAGTAAGAAAGTCTTCTCATACGAAACCTAAGTTATTAAACATCTCTACTATGATCTTGCAGGGTCGCACACCATTGGAATGGCAAGGTGTGTGAATTTCAGAGATAGGATCTACGGAGACTTTGTAGCTACATCACAATTTGACCTGGGCTCCAAAATCTATCTAAGTAAGCTGCAATCAATCTGCCCTGAGATTGGACATGACAGCAAGATCTCCCCAATGGACTATGTCAGTCCGAACGTTTTCGACAACATTTTCTACCAATCTTTACTAAAAGGCGAGGGGCTACTTAATTCAGACCAGGAAATGTACACGAGCCTTGTCGGGTTCGAGACCGCCGATCTCGTAAAGACCTACGCTGTGGACCCTATAATCTTCTTCAAGCACTTCTCTGATGCAATGGTGAAGATGGGAAACATTACCAATCCACTAGGAGGTGAAGTAAGAAAGAACTGCAGATTTGTCAACACATAAGGAGATTGGGAGGAAGACAATTGGGGCACTGAGTTGTTCATCTAGTAAATTGTATTCCAACATAATGTGACAATAAACATGTATTGGAGGTTTGTATGAGAACATAGAAATATCTTGACGGATATTCTTCTATTTATTGAATCAGATTTATATATCAAACGTCTAGCATTAGAAAATTATGTTTCCCATGAAAATGTTTAAGCTTTGCATTCAAGTGCAAAGTTTGGAGACTAGTAACAGATAATTTGCTACACCCTTTGAGAAGCAGGAATGAATGCAAGCTTAGGCATACAGCAGGCAGCCACACTTAATTAGTTGGTGAATATATTAATGTGTTCGGTATAAGTAATCTCCCTGGAAAAAGGGATTGATTACCTTGCCAAGTGATAGGAAATACTTGAGTTCGCAAGCAAACCTATCTCCAAATGGTGAAAAACAGCGAGAATAATGCAAAATCTGGGTGAAATCAGCCCCAAAACGATATATTGCTGTAGGAAAATCGAAGCCAAACAAAAATGAAAACAAGATACAAGAGATCCTCAATTCGAGCGGAGGATCGTCTCTCCCAAATCTCTAGGCAAGAGTCTAGAGCCCAAGTTGCCAAAAAAACCGTAATAGAGAACAAATCAAAACACAAACTCACCCTAAAACATCTCATGCTCTTTAATATATAAAATTTCTTAATCTAATTTCCCTCCCAAGCCCTAGCCGCCCCCTCCTTTGCAATTTGAATTCAATTTGGACTAGTGCGGCCCACTATTGTAGGCGGCAAGAAGGAAGGGAGGCGGACAAGTGCCACCACCTGTAGAGGGCCGGCTGGGCTGGCTCAGGGTGAACCGACCTAACACAAATCTTTCACCAACAGCTTATTCAGAGACAAAGTATCATCATAGCATCCTTAGACAGATTACCATGACTGCAAATTCCATATAAAATCAAAATAGAATATATACTAGAGAGAAAATTTTAGCCTACAGATCATACAGAAATTGCACTCATGTACCCATAGTACTAGTTGATCTATTTTTCCATTACAAAAAAAAAAAAAAAAGATGCATTATTAAATACGCACATTGTTAGTGGTCCTCAAAATTCATATAAAATTAACATCAATAAAAATTACAACTACGAAATACAAGCTTTCCTTCCATCGATTATGCCACTAAATTGCTAGTAGAGAAATAGCATCAACTCACTTTGACGCAGCCTGATCATATTCTACTCTCACCATTTCAGCTTCTCTGCATGCTACAACTAGGCACCGTAAGATAAGTTTGGCTCAACTCCATTCTGCTCAGAATTTAGTAAAGAGACGATGCCAATTGTTTCACCTCAGAAACAACCTGTTCATATTCAGTTCTAAGCTTCTCCTGCACCTCTTGGTCCAGCTCCCCCTTGACTGGCTTTGTCAGCACCAGTATGCAGCATGTTGGCCTCTTAGTTTCTCCGGCGGTGGCGAGATCCTAGGAAGATAAAATCAACGAAAAAGTATGCCAGAATGGATTATTTGGCAAGAAAACAAATGCAGCTTCAATAGAGGTGGATGAGAATATTTTATAGCTATCAATGGTGGAAAACATTTAAATCGGGAGAGTTTAATTAACACTTCAATGGACATCTTCATTTTTATTTTAAATTACTAAACATTAGAAGGACAATAGAAAGAGTTCCAACTGACCTCCTTTGAAGGCACATAAATATATGGAATATCGGCTTCCTCGCACAATATGGGGACATGTGTGATTACATCAATAGGTGAAATATTTCCAGCAATTACACACAACCTGCATCGTTAAGAAATACAATATATGACAATGTAACAAACAAGTATCATAAAATATAAAAATAGAAAAATATACACTAAGAACATATTTGTTAGTGTGTTTTTGCTTTTGTTTTCTTTCTTTTCTAAAAAATTTGCCCTCCATACCAATTAGCATGACAATTTTAAAATCAAACCAATCTAGGTGACCTAATACGAGACCTCAATAGGCTCACATATATGTTGTTGTATTGCTCATCCTCCCTATTCATCTGCAAGTTCTCCATTTGAGAGCCATCACCATCAACAACAAAAAAGGAGGGGAGGGGTTCAAAACAATGGAGGCTATTGTAGTCAAACAAATGGGCGGTAGCACGGAGAAGATCATTGGGGTTTGGTTGTCAAAGTGGTTAGGCTTGGAGGTTGGGGTAGAAAAAAGAGGAGTCGTGGGAGAAATAAATTGATAAAGTGGAAGCCTATGGAGAACAATCTGGTAGTGGTGAACTGGGAGGTGTGCGAGATATAGATCGTATTCAGGGTATCAGCTCGCCTTATGGGGCACACAGGGATAGTATAAGCTCTCCTTCACTATCACACTTGATCCAAAACTATTGTGATGTGATTGGAATCCGAAACCTTCTAAGTGGATTGTAGGGACTGCTTGGGTGAATATTTAAGGTATTTTAAAGGTAACTGAGAAAAAAAATGACCAAAACTAAGCCAAAAGAATCACTAGCTTAGCTAACAGCTTCAAGAGGGGGTTTTGAATTTTTTTAGGAATTTAAGGTTTTTTGAGGAAATACCGAAATATTGTAGGATAATACTAGCAAGATGAGAGAATATGTTACGAGAGATTGGGAGAGAGATAATCAAATAGAATAAAGATACCAATATATTCCACTAAGAAGAACCTGAAGAGAAAGATTAGGCCACCAAGCTCTAAAGCCTAGAGATTTTACTTCTAATTTTTGTCAAAATATTTAAAATATATCATTCATTTCCAACAATATTTAAAAAATTACATTAGATTCAACAATTAAAAATTGAAAAAGGAAGAGGAAAAAATCAAATTTAGGAAAGAAAATAAGGAAGTTGAGTGAAACTACTCCAATTACACTCTAAGATTCTATCCTCATATCAAGTGGTTAACCTTACTGCTTCCTAATCAATCCTAAGGCTAACTGAAATAAAGAAAATATAATTCCAAAATGTTTCATATTAAATTTAAAAAGAAATTACTACAATTTTAAATTTCAAGCTATATTTTTTTAAAGTTCAATATCAAGGCTCTTTATTGATACTTTCTTGATGATGATATCTTAGCCCTTGATCTCATGCTAAGAATTTGATATTGATCATATAGTGAGGCATTCCACTGTAGTTTGATGTTCTACATCAAAGTTTCATCAACCTAAAACTAGCCCAAATAATATAATTAAATCGCACAAGCCATCCAAAGAGTTTAGAGTACTCTACTAGGTGGATCCACTATTTAAAATGAGTGCTCAGCATAAGTGGCCGGTATGCCAACTATTATATTTTTATTTTCTAAATTCTTACTATTCGTATACTAAAACAAAATGTAGTTTAGAAATATCTTAGACTATTTAAAGCTTTGTCATGTTGTAAACTCTTCTTCATGATTCATGAATGAAAAATAGATTCTCTACACGTAAAAGCACTTATTCGTGGATTACCAAAGTTCTCGATAAAGTTACTGCTGTGAAGATTTACCAAATAATATAAATCAGAGGACATAAAATACCCACCCTTTATGACCACGGCGGATGCTTTTAACCACTTCCTTCACTCCTCTCCTCACGCATTTGGCTTTAGTAGCTGAGAATTAGAAGCTTCAAATTAAGTAAATTCATTCAAACCAAATCAGAAAGAGGTATGAAAGACAACATATGACGACTAAACCAGAACCTGACGCAAAGCAAGAAGACACAGAAAGAAGAAACATTCTACGTAAAAAACGGGCCTTTCGAATAACGCCCCAATATGAAAAGTCCATCCTCAAAATTTTAAAATAAACGATGGAAGCTCTGTAGAATTTTAGATTGAAGGGAACGGAAAAAACGTGAAATACCACTGCGTACAAGCTTGTGGGTTCGTTTACAGAGTTTCTTTCCAGCGATGGGTTTGGCTATCGGCGCGAGCAAGATCAGCTTCTTCTTCTCCTTTGTTGTCTTCTCCGTCTCGCTATCGCTGCCCATATCTTCCTTCGCTTTCGGAGGGTCGGCTAGGGTTTTAGGAGAGATGGCCTCCCAATAGGAAAAATTTTTAGAAGGGCGGATGAAATAATTAAAAGAAGGAACGAAGCAAATATATGAAAAATTATTTTACTCTTTAGGGTGAAATCGGGAGATGGAATTATTAAATGCCCGTTCAATAAAATTTTTTATTTCATGCTCATGGAATTTGACAGAAAAGTAGTAATTAGGCGTTAAATCAAAATTTTATCTAACTAAATTTATTTAAATAACTTATGTTATATATTTATATATACATAACTAACTTATCTTATTATAAAATATATGTAATATATATTTTACATATTATATTTTTAAATAAATAGAAAAGTATTAATTAAGGAAATTAGTAGATATTTATTCAAATATTATAATTAAATATTTAAATTTAGATGATTGTTGCGGACTCGATCATTGGCAACGATAGAGAGATAAAAAGTTTAACGTCTTAGCATTGTATGAAGATCCACCACATAGACATATGAGAGAGGTGCAAGTCATAAAAATACCAAGGTTTTTAATTTTTTATGTGGAAAACTCTATAAAGGGGAAAAGCCATTAGGCCTGGCCCAGCATAATGTTTCTACTAGTGTTTGTGGTTTATTACAAATGATGTTCTTTTTAAAGCTCAATATAGCAAATATACATCATATAAATTACATAACATGGTTGGAGTTGGAAGAACCATTGATAAGAAAGTTATTTTCAAGAGAAAGTTGGCATATTCATTTGGTCGGAGAGATCGTAGTCGGCAAACGATGGTAGTCGAAGAGATCGTAGTAAGCGGGCAACTGAGATCAAAGCGAATATAGTCAACGGGAAACAGAGGTTAGAGGGCTCGTAGTCGATGTGCGATAGTTGTGGAAGGAAATCTAGTCGACATGCGACGGTGGTCAAAGGGACCGTAGTCCGCGGGTGACGAAGGTTTAAGGGATAGTAGTCGGTGGACGACGATAGTCGAAGGGACTGTAGTTGGCACGTGACATATGTTGAAGGGATCATATTTGGTTGACGATGGTGATCAGAGGGACTGTAGTCGACATATGATAGAGGTCAAAGGAACTGTAGTCGGCGGGTGACAATAGTCGAACAAAGTCCCGGTGATGGCTAATTAGTTGTCGGACAAAGGACCGATGATGTTGGTCAGGCATAGTTCCAGAAGCGACGCCATGGTGGCTAGGGTTCAGTTGTAGTGGTGTCGGGGTGGAGCTCGATGATACTTCAAACATCATAGCTCTCTAGGGTCAAAGCCTCTAAAAGTCTAAGCCTTCTCGAAAAGTTTCAGCCCCCTCCTCATGTGGGAAGAGGATAATCTATTTATAAAATTTGAAAGTGACATATCTTGTAAATATAGAGAAGATCCAGGATAAATTTGGAGTGCTTTATAGCCTAATGAGATGAACATGTGAAAAATGAGAGTATCACCTTGATGTACTTAGGTTGTTGGGGCACATGGCACTATTATGCCCGACAACATTACAACATTACAAATTTATTTATTTGTTAAGTATTATTATTTAAATCAGGGAATAATTGTTATGCATTTATTACATCTCTCAATATAATGATTTATTTAAACTCTATTTAACCAATTTTAAATATTTAGTAAAATATTGATAAAAAAATATTTAAAATTTTAGATTTGGTTGTATGGCCTGCTGAGCTGTTGTAGCTCACTATGATTTTTTTCTAGTTTCAGGATCCGAGAAGGGTAAGGAGAATATGGACTAGAAATTTAGGATCAGATTTGAGGTTATATGTATTTTGCTATTTTTATTTTTATACAATCATGACTTGATAAATTTTCAGCTCTATAGCTATTGCCTTTAGCATGTACGTAGTGTACGTTCGATTGATGCACTTGAAACTCGCTTCCGAAATTAGGAAATTTTCGAAATTAGGAAATTTTCGATACAGATTCAGAGCCCGATCAGCGGTTATGTCAGATCATAAAGTCCTCGCAAAATGAATATTGGTCTATTTTTTCTTGTTCCTTTTCATCGTAATCAAAGATGTTTTTTTTTTCTTCAATTTGATACGTCTGCAACAGTTACAATAGTCTTGTTGACGACTTTCACTTCCTAAATAGAAAGGCATTAGGTATTGCCTTTAGCATGTACTGTATTGTACATTTTTTTTTTTTGATGAAATGAAAGAAACCTTATGGATGAGTTATTTTCAGTATTTGGATATTTTAGTAGCTCTATAATCAATAATTTATTTCGATGAATATTAGTAGAAAATCTGAAATAATTTCAGAACTAGATATTTAGATTTGTTTGTCAGAACTTAGCACGATAGGATTTCTCATGGTTGGGTTGGGGTGTGATAGCAATAACAAAGTAAAGCATTTGAAGCTCACTTGACCATATATTTCTTGTGTATTTGAAACCCGCTAAAATATAGTGAGTTCCAAATACATTGCTTTTCTCTTGCATGAAATGTAATGGAATACCAACTGTATGGCTCCTGCAACTTTCGAAGGCGCCCTTTCTTCTTCCTTCCTTCGCTCTTGCATCCCACCTTGGGGTGTTAATTTCGGGTCACGGGTTGGGTTCGAGTCGAACCCAAAACTGATTTGGCACTATCCGGGTCAAACTGAATCCGGCTCGTAACGACATTCGACTTCACTCATTGGACGACGTTCGCTTCTAGTCAGATTGGAAGTCACAACCTTCTAATCAGAAGCAACAACGGGAGTTCGCTCGCTGGCTGGCTCCCTGCTTCTTCATTGTTATTCGATTTCGCTCCTTGGATGACGTTCCTTCTGATCTGATTGGAAGTTACAGCCTTTTGATTGAAAGCAATGACGAGAGTTCGCTTGCTGTGAAGCTCCTTCATTGCCGTTCGACTTCGCTCCTTGGATGACGTTCCCTCCCGATCGGATTAGAAGTTACAATATTTTGATAGGAAACAACAACAGAAGTTCACTCATTGTTAAGCTAACTTTCTCCCTTTCGTGCGCTTCTTCAGGTCAAAACTAGGTCATTGTCAGGTTTCCGGGTCAATCCGAACTCAACCCGAAATTTGAAACATGTCGAAAATTAGGACCTAAACCCTAACCATTTTGAGTTCGGGTTGACCCGAACCTAAAATTTTGTGTCGGGTTCAAGTCGGATTTTTGTGTCGTGTCAATTTTTGACACCTCTAATCCCGCCTGTGACCTTTAAATATATTATGGAATAATTAAATATTAATATTTTATGTTGAGTGTCTCTACTGTTAATTTTAATATGTATATGATTATTCATTTTAATGATTAAAGTAGTAAAAATAAGTGGTTGTTTTGTATGTTTAGTTTCTAATTTTACACGCTCTAATATGTATATATTTCACATTGTTTAAATAATAAGTATCATTTGTTCAAACATTGAAAGGTATTGATGTCATTAAAATACAATGATATAGCATTTGATGTAGGACACCATATTAAACAACATAAAAATATTCAAAATACATTATGTTTATCTTATTCTGCATATATCTAATCAAATAAAAAATAATAATTCTCCTATACTTACTTTGTAGATAATCAGACGTTCCTAAAATATTCTAAATACATTGGATTTATTTTATATTATATTCAGAATACATGGTATATAGTACATATAACAATTTTTACTCGTGTAACTCCTTTTCATGTTAATGAAGTTGTGCTTTTGCCCTTAATTTTTCAGAAATAAAAAAGCTGCTTTCTTTTTCCAACCCAACAGCCTGCGCTCTTCCTGAAGCATTAGGCCTGTTTGTGTAGGGTTTGCGTTTCCTCAACGCTGCTTTAGAATTGGAATATTTCTATATCTCCCAGCTTCACTATGTACCACGCTCATGTTCTGCATGAGGATCTCCAAATACTGTAGAAAGAGTTACATGAATTTCTTGGTATACTCCGCCCCATGAACTTGAAGTGAACTTGCAAAGGGAGATTCTAATCTCGCTTCATGTTTGTTTAATGGCAAACGACAGATAGGACATGTTGAGTGCTGCTGCATCCATAAATCTATACGAATAAGATGGAACTTATGATGACAAGAAGGCATTACTCAAAGCACCTCTTTGTCTTGGAATTCCCCCAAGCAAATCGAACATCTAATTGAGAAAAAAAGAGAGTAAATCAGTTTAAACATTCATATTCTGAAAAACTTATCCAAGTTTTTTCTTTTCTGCTGATTTTAGAATTGGAAATCAATCCAAGCATCACTAAAGATGAGCCTTGAGCTGCAACATTTACATGCTAGAATCATGCCATTTAGGTTTTGTTTGGGACGACTTTCTTACTGCTTCTTAAATCAACTTTCTAGTATAAGAAATTTAATTTTTGTACTAAAAAACTGCTTTAAGAAGCAATAAAAAAGCCGTCCCAAACAAAACTTTAGTCAATGATCTTTCCACTAGAAAATGAATATTACATAGATTTGGATACGTTAATTTAGTTCCAGATGATAGTTTTGCTTGAATTAAATAATGTTTAAGGGTTTTAGGAGCAACAATTATGCAATATGGATATCTTACATGAGATTTGACGAGTGATTGCAACTTGCAGTAACCAATAATCAGTCAGATACAATAACAGGGTTATGGTCTGGGTAGAGATTCAAACCAGGACATCAAATAATAAGCCATTTCCCATTTGTTAACAGTTTCCCCAAGAATTTTTCATTTGATGTTTACACAGCTCAAAACTTCTTCACAGGCGCATATAACAAGAAAAACCTGCACCTCTCATTTCCTCCACAGATGTGCTGAAGCTTCAGACGTCAAGAAGGTGGATGTTACAAAGGAATCACCAATTTCTCATCATAAAATGACAGTAAGTTTGCATCAGGGCCAATCAAACCAAGTAGCTCTGTAGCTATAGAAGTAAAATGATAGTAATTTTGCTAATCTACTCAAATCAGCACTTGATTCAAAAAATTATGGAGAAATGTAGATGCTTTCTTATTCAAGAATTCTGTCTAATGTCTAATCATGCAGGTGAACAAATCTACTGATAATTTTAGAATCAAACAATCAATTAAATTATTTTTCAAATTATTCCAAACAGTCACCTACAACTTATATTGTTCAGAGTGATGGAGAAATAGATAGGAATATTATCAAAATAATTCAAGTTGGATGGTTAAAGTGGAGGAATGCATCGGACTTGTTGTGTGATATAAAAGTCCTACATAGTAGGACTAAGGCTTGATGTTGAAGTTGTTGTACCCTGCACCTTACTATGGTCAGGGCACTTGACACCCATCCTGATCAATGAGCTGAGCAAATAAACAACCAAAAAATGTAACTGAACACTAACACCACTGATAAATTTTCTTAACAGAAAATTTAAGTTTACAACATTTATACATTTATGCATTTTCTGTCATGTCTTGACACATACATGATACATTTTTTCCCCAAAGTTAAGTAACTTAAAGAAAATTCCTTGAGTAGAAAGTGCACATCACAATAAGAACATAGAACACCAAAGAGGTTGCACTTACTGGGTATCTTCCTTTTAGTGGAAAGCCTCACGGCAATACTTCATCGTAGAAATTGCAGCCACGACAACTGGTTCTAGACCATGAATCACATGCTCTGGCTGCCAAATAATATGGTTAGCACAAAAGGATCATGTATTATTGCATAGGTCCAGTAAAAAAACTTCTAATTACTTTTGGGATGACATTCTTACTGCTTCTTAAAGCTGAATTTTTGTACTAGAAAAACAAAAACAAGCATTCAAATATCCCTCTCTGAGAGAATCAAAAGCAAAGAAGCAGATTTCTGGTTTATTTTTGTATTTATTATAGCCTTTAAAATATAATGAACAACTTCTTCAATTTTCGTTTTTGTCATAAACTTAAAAATCATAAATATAGTATAGGGGATGAGTTTTAAGTTGAGTTTTGATAGTTTCTGTTGAGTTTAGGAGCCAGAAGTTTTGAAAAAATTTTGGTAGTTTTGATTGGCTTCAACGTTTTCAATTGTTTCCACGGCTTAAGCCGAGTTTCAACAACTCCGAACCAAATCTGGTAGAAAAAAAAAATCATATTCCTGATACCTCTCGACCAAATCTATCAGTTTAATCCGCTCCAAAGCAGAACCATGGAAAAGCAACATAAACCATCACAAAGACAAGCTAAGGCACCGATCAAAACAGCAACTTCAACATTAAAGTAAACCAAACAAACAGATTTCCGTCTCTTAACCGACCTGAACACAATAATCCTAATGAACACCACCGCATCCAACCCAGCAACATCAAGTATCTCTTCCTCCTTGTACCACCACGCTGTCACTATCCACCTCGGCGACGGCACCAACCGCTCCAAAATAAATGAATTCAGCCGGCGACATTTCTCCTCCGTTAGCCGCCGCCCAAAGTAAACCAATTCAGCATTGCAGTTGGAGGAAAGCAGAATGATGGGCTCGCGGTTGAATGTTGTCACCACGGTGATAGGGTTCGGGATGAGCGCTGCCTTCGTTGTCTTCATCTGCGCACGTCTGATCTGCAGTCAGAATCGCTCTTCCGACTCTCAGTCTGCCGTTTTTTAGATCCAGTTCCGCTCTGATCATGGCCTCGTTCGCCTTTTCCTTTGAGATCCAGTTCCGCTCTGATCCAGTTCCGCTGCTGTACCTCGTCGGATCAGAGACCGCGATCGGAGGACTTCGGACTAGAGAGCCGGAGAGAGTGTGGGAAGAACGGAGAAGAAGAAGAGAGAACTTATAAGCTTTGCTTCCGCGAAACCATTAGGTTAGAATGACTTTCTTTGTTCAGCTCAAAATTAACCAAATAATTTAATTTAAAAAATGCATGTAATTGCATTACTTTATAGAAAAAATTATATACATACCACTATATACTTAATATTTTACATATCTAACATCTCATACATTAATATTACATATATACCACTCAAATCCCAACTTTATTTCGTTTCTACCACTCCATCTAACACATCCTCACGACGTTTCTCTGTGTCCGCCCCTTAACTGTGATGGACGGACGGAAGTATTGCTTCCCGCCGAAATTCCCCGTCCGTACATAATGGTCTTTTATTATCTGACTATTCATTACATTTATTTTTCATTGGCCATATTTTCGCTGTATATTTTCTATTAGGTTAAGGGCGCTTGTTGAACTTTTGTTTATCAAACACACTCCCCAAACCCTCGCGCATCTTGTACTCCTATCCAAAATTCCAAAAACCTTGATGACACCAAGGCTTTATTTGGGACGAGCTACTATTATGTACGGACGCCAGACGGGAGAACCGTCCAGTTAAGCGCTCGGTACTGAGCGCGGTTCATTTTTAGGGTGTCATGACGCATTTTTAATAGTCTCCGGACGCCCTCCGTACTCCGCACAAAATAATAAATCATTTGAGACAGCGTTCTTATTGCTTTCTAAAACAATTTTCTAGTACAAAATATTTTTGAATTAATAATTTTTGTATTAATAAGCTGCTTTAAAAAACAATAAAAAAACTGTCTCAAACGAAGCCTAAGTGAGGAAGCCACGACGGGAACTCTATAGAGAAGGCTTAGACGGGCTAACGTGTGAAGGAGAAGAGGGGTCGCGATACTTGGGACTGTTTGGCAACAAGTGGCAATTAATTTTAGTGGGGTTTAGTAAATTCTGTAAAATTGAATTTAAAAAATTCAAGAGGGTGTTAAATCCTAAAAATTATTTAGTATGATTTGTTAAATCCTGTTAAATATCCTGAGAAACTGTTTGTAATATATTGCATGATTTTTGATATTTAGAAATTTAAAAGTGAAGAAGATAATTATAAATTAAAAATTAAATTTATATTAAAAAATAAAAAATTAATATGTTATAAATTTAATAATATGTTAAGCAGAAGTAACTTATTAATTATTATTTACACTATTAATTATATATTTTTTAAGTTATATTAATTGAGCTTATTATATTAATATTAATTACTACTTATTCAATTAAGTTAAATTAGATAATTAGTTTATGCACTAATTATACTATTAATTTGCTTAATTATTAATAAGTAGTAATTATTTTAAATTATATTAATTAAGTTAATGAATAATAACTTGGAGGCGTCTAGGGTTTGCCTTCCATCTTCTCTTTTCGTCGTTGCTGTTCGGCTTCGTTGCTTCGCAGGAGGTGTAGAGATTGCACGCGTGGCTTCTTCGGCTGCTTCGTGGCTGTTCGACTTCGCTCCTTCGACGGCTTTCCTTCATGTCGGATCCGAAGTTACGACATTTTGATCGGAAGCAAAAACGGGAGCTCGCTGGCTGTGAAGGTAACTTTCTCCCTTTCGCGCGCTTCTTCGGCCAAATCGCATAAATCGGCCGAACCGAGGGATTTAGTAAATGTGGGATTTAGGCCGTAAATCCTTAAATCTGGGATCTACCCATCGCTGGGATTTAACGCGCGCACAAAAATCGTTTGGCTGGATTTAGCGTAAATCCGATTTAAATCCCGCTGCAGGGAAAGAAAATCCTGCATTTAAGGCAAAATAATGAAGAAACGTGTTTTAGAATTCTGCAGGGTTCTTTTTTTTTTTTTTTTTTAATTGTTTGGTAGGATTTAAGTTAAATCTTGTGCTTAAATCCTGTTAAAACCCTTGCAAAACCTTGGAGAGTGAAGGCAAAGATTGACATATATTGGAAGACGGAAAAGGCCTTGTTTACTCTGATTGTCAACACCTTGCGAGCAAGAAGTTGGGTGAGGTACATGGCATTTTCTCCCTCCTTTCATCAGAAATTATGGGGTGGAATTTCTCTCCTTAATCTCTTGCAATTGATTACAAACACTCAACAGAATTTGAGATTTGCTTGAAAGTTGTCTCCTTTCTTTTGCATCCCTCTCTCTATAATGGTGCTTATCTTTGAGAACTTTGTTCTATAAATGAAGCTAATATATTTTGTTATTTTAGTAATCATAATAGAAATATCTGTTGATGTTAGAAACATCTTCTCTTTCTATGTGTTTCTTGCTTGGAAGTACAACTATTTGAGTTTTTTCTATGTCCTACAGTCCTACCGTATATTTTTATGTAAGTAAAATATTATGTGTGCAAGAAATACACAACAATATCAAGAATACATAAACAAAGCACTCATAGTCTACTTTCATGTTGCATAAGGAATAATTTTGCAACTTTGTACCTGTTGCTGCGCAGGAGAAATGCGAAGTGGTTGCCTCACATTTTTTGGGAGGTTAAAGCTTTAAATCCGACAAGAGATGCATCGAAGTCTCATTGAGAAGTGAAAACCTCCGGATTTGTTTTCCATATGTAAACTAGCTAATGACATGGGAGTGAAAATTGATTTAAGAGACTTGAAAATGACTCCTTGAAATCAACTTTATAGACAATCCATTTTTTTTCTATTAGACATCTTAAAATAAATTTAAAATTTTGGTTGGAACAGTTATTTACATTTTCCAATATTGAAGGTTTAGGAATCTCCAGCTCGCTTTGTATTTGAATAGAGGAGAAAGAAGGTGATGAAGCTTCCCCCCTTTGGTGTTTCTCTGTTTGTATTTTTGAGCAAAACCATTGCTTTTTTCACATTCAATTTTGTTAGGAAAAGCAATTGAGGCGAAGGTTTGAGAGTTAGGGCCATTTGGGAGACCGAAAGGGATTTCATGGTGCATGCCTCGACTTCCAAGTTCCCATTATTTCATATATTGATGCTATTTGAGAGTTCTTGGCTTTAACATTATAGAGGTTGAATGAATTTAAACTGAGTTCTTATTTCTTTATACTACATCATGTTTTGGATAATCTCATAATTTCACTATTTATAGATATAATGTTATTTAAAAACTTATGTTATGTTTATATGGAATGATTTGAAAAGAGTTATTTTTTTATTAAGTGACTTGTTAATGACATTTAGGGGCTGTTTGGCAACAAGTGAGATTTATTTAGTTGGATTTAGTAAATCTAGGAAATCCGGATTTAGTAAATCTTGAGGGTGTTAAATATTGAAAACTATTTGGTATGACAAATGATAAAGCCTTTTAAATCTTGAGAAGCTATTTGGTAACATATTTCATGATTGATGACAGTTAGGGATTTAAATGTGAAGAAGATATTTATAAATTAAAAAATAAAATTATACTTAAAAAATTAATATGTTATGAATTTAATAATATGTTAAGTATAAGTTACTCATCAATTATTATTTATATTATTAATTATATATTTGATAATATATATTTTAAGTTATATTAATTAAGCTAATTATATTAATATTTAATTGCTAATTATATTACTAATTATTCAATTAAATTAAATTATAAAATTAATGTATGTACTAATTATACTATTAATTATTTAATGATTTACTTAATTATTAATATTTTAAATTATATTAATTAAGTAATCAATAATAACTTAGAAGTGTCTAGGGTTTGCCTTTCATCTTCTCTTTTTGTCGTTGCTATTCCACTTCGTTGCTTCGCAGGAGGTTTTCGGCTCCTTCGTGGCTGTTCGACTTCGCTCCTTCGATGACTTTCCCTTCCTGCCGGATCGGAAGTTACGACATTTTGATCGGAAGCAACAACAGGAGCTCGTTGGCTGTGAAGGTAACTTTCTACCTTTCGCGTGCTTCTTCGGCCAAATACCATAAATCCGCCGAGACGAGGGATTTTGTAATTCCGGGATTTAAGTCTTAAATCCTTAAATTCGGGATTTAGCCATCGCCGGGATTTAACGCGCGCACAAAAACCGTATGGCTGGATTTAGCGTAAATCTGACTTAAATCCCGCTGTAAATCCGATACCAAACAGCCCCTTAGTTCATTGTTTGTTGTTTAATGATGATTTGGCCTTTGATGAACCAAACTTATTATTATTACATTTCTTTTTGGTGTATGAAAGTTTCACATTTTTTTCTTCTCAGTTACCTGTTAAATAGTGCAATTTTCACAGAAAGGGAAGTTCTTGCAACATTGCTATCTAATAGAATAATTTTCTTACAACACCCAGCTTCTGTGCTATATTAATGTCGGGTGAGAATCTCCTTGGTTAGATTTTAGCTTTAGTCTTGTCATAATAGTTTGTGTACTAGTTTTCTCATTTCATTATGTGTGCATACTATATGTTTTTATGAATTTTATTTTGCTATATCTAAATTGCTACTTAGTTATGTTTTTCATGTTTTTTTATTGATGCGAGTAGCAAAGGATAGTGAGAGACTACTGGGCAAGACCAAAAAAAGGAAGATAAAAGAGAATGCAGCTCTTGGTGAATCCGTTGATGCCCATAAATCTATTTCTGAAATTGAAAAGCGACCTTCAACTCGAAAAGGTATGGACTTCCCTTGCTGCTCATCTTTTGACTTTTGTTGTTTGCCTGGATTGGAGCCTATTGAGATTTTTTATTGATGCAAGCAGGAAAAGATGTTGAGAGAATATTGTTCAAGAACAAAAAGAGGAAGAAAAAAATGACTAGAGCTTCTGATGAATCAACTGAAGTCTTTGAATCTCCTTCTGAATTTGAAAAGGGATGTAAAATCCAGAAAGGTATGGACTTTCCGGGTTGCTCATCTATTGAATTCTCTGGTTTGTCTAGGCTTGGCGCCCATCGAGATTTTTATTGATTCAAGTAGGAATGGATGGTGAGTGGCTATCAGTCAAGACTAAAAAGAGGAGGATAAAAGAGCATAAAACTTCAGATCCATCAATTGGAGCCTGTGAATCTCCTTCTGAATTTGAAAAGGGATCTAAAACCCTGAAAGGTATGGATTTTCCTAGTTTTTCTTGTCTTGAATTTTGTTGTTTATCAAGGCTGGATCCCATAGCCATTTTCATTTATTAAACTATTTCATTTATGAATGTTGGAATAGGCTTTTTGTTTTGAAAGAACCAAAATAATTTCTTCATACAATATACTTCAAAGCGAGAAATATTTATGGAATATTCCTTGACATGCTGATGTTGGCGCTAAAGCTATTGTCCAAGATAAATGACTTTCTTCTGCAGGTTGTTGGTTTTGCAAAAGTTTATAGTTTCCATAATTTGAGCACTTTGGAAACAATTAAGATGTAGTTTATTCATGTTGGATAGGCTGCCATGAATAAACCCTCAGAAAAATCTACCTCAATCCTAGACTTGTTGCTTGAAATGTTGCGTTGGATTTATGATTCAGATTTGAATTTGTTTCTTGTATGTTGTTTTGAATTTGTCGCATTAATAGAAAATAAGGATTCACAAGTCACGCCCAATTAGTTTTTTTTTTTTTTTTTTTTGAAAGTTGCACTTGCATTAAGATAACAATAAGGACACGCCCAATTAGTTGGGATAGGTTGATACTTGATGCTGATGCTGCTGTTGGTATATTGACTGTACATGATAGGTGAACATAATCACTTATTGCAATATTTTCTTTATTGTAACTCAATTTGAAGCTGTGGATGAATTTTATGTTGTTGTACCTTGCTGAGTAGCATGGTTAGTAAATAATTAAGCAGATAATCCCTTTTGTTTGATCACTGATGTATAGTAATATCATTTAATGCATAATGGTAGCAATTTCAAAATGCAGGTCTTATGAAATACTTCAAAACTGTTATAAAAAGTAGACGTGTTGGTAGATGAATAATCCAATTCACTTATATATTGTTATGGATGTGGGAGGAGTATCTTTGATTGTTTCAGTTTATTTGAGGGTTGAGCTGCTAAGTCTGAAAAATATTATGTAGATTAGAATATGGGTATTCAAAACCTGTTGTCATTCCTTCAAATCCTACAAGTGATGCTTCTCTTATGTTATGTTGAACTACAATGAAATAACTTAACATAAAATAAAGTAGAATTGAAGATAACTACAAAGAGTCAATCAAAATTGAAATGTTAATCAAAGTACTAAGAAAATATTGGTTGTCTTACTTTTATGATAGTTTAATGACCTGGGACGTGCTAAAGTTATCCTCCTATAGCTTAAGAAAAGAAAAATTTACCATGTGAAGATGAACAAAAAGGTTTCTATAAAGAAGAAACTAAAAATTAAGGGTATGGTTGATTGACAAAAGAATAATAACATGTTCCTATTTTTCTTTCTACATGTTTTTTTTTATATTAATTTTAGACTCTTGCTTTTAAGGTCGAAGATCAGAAAAGATTTGTAGTTTGGAAAGCTCCATCCACTCAGAAACATTGAATGAGACTGACAGCTTTAGAGAGCCTGAGGTCACCTCAAATGAATTGAAGACCAAAGCTAGTGAATTTTCTATATTCATAATCACTGATATGTCTAGCTTTACTGGTTGTTTAAGCAATGAATGTTTAATTTTGTTTCATCTATTGATGACAGGAAAGTTCAAGAAGAATTGTAAACATAAAAAAAAACAACTCACAAAAGTCCAAGAAATTAACATTGAAGAGATTCAAAGAGTAGTTGATGCAGAAAAGGTTGATGAAATCTCCTTAGTTGGTGATGATTGTACAAGAGGAATGAAAAGTAAGCTGCACTCCATTTCATGAAGAATTCTCGTTTATTTGCCTGTTATCTTTATTATCTTTTTGCTCATTTAGCAGATCTATCTTCACATAATTATACCATATATGTGTATTTATGGATGGTTAAAGGTTTATTCATTTTGATAAGAACATTTTGATGGTGTAAAATAAATTTTTTTTATGTCACATGTGGAATCCCCCCTAAAAAAAGGTTTATTTTGGTAAAGGTTTTACATTTTTCTATAACTATTGAAGTGTTTTTGCGTTGATGGTCATATGTGTATATAGCCTGAGCGAAGGCCATTAACTGTTATTATGGTATCACTTAGTACACTACACCACACCTGTGGTTTTTCAGAACTATAGGTGTTCTGCATCCTATACGCAACCTAAGTTCTTAAGCTGGTGCTAGTTGTAATATAGATTTAGGCATTGCATTTGGGAAAAAAAATTTTAATCTTTTCACCTATTGTTTTACAATCAAGTTGCCTTTTTAGGAACAATGGTTAGCATTGGGATTGGTCTTTTATGCATTAAACATGTCCCCGAGCTTCATATTTTATACCTTTTCATTTTTTGGTATCAAGTGCTTGAGGTATATTTATCATGGAAGGAACTTAAGCAGACCCATGCTATTATAGAAGCTGTTAAATACTAAGTGTAAACCTTGAGTAGATCTGAACAATGGATGTGTAGGATTTTTGTGTTCCACGTTAATCTTATTATGATCAATTAAATCATTTATGATCTTGATTTGGGCATCAGATTGTGAAAACCGAAGAGATTTTGGTTGTTGAACGTTTGACTATTCAATTTTATAGATTTGGGCATCAAATTGTGAAAAAATTGAAGAACTTTTGACTATTCTTTTTTATATAAAAAATATTGACGGTGGTGATTCTTAGATCACACTGCATTGAATTGGATTGTCAATCAAGCACCATATGAGGGAGATCAGAGCACAATAAATGTACTGTTGAATTAAATTTCATATTACAACAAAGATAAGGATGAGCTTAATTTTTAAAGTGGTTTGGATAAATTTACTTTGAATTTATGATTTAGCATTAAGATAAATTCTATTGGAATTATTTTATTGGTTTCAATTTATCTATTTTGCTATTGATGACAGAGTTCTCTCTTTCTATGGAGTTTGTTTAGCAATGGATTGTATCATATTTCTGTTGTAAATGCCGGTTCACAGGCCATTTTATTGAAATAGAAGGCAAAAAAGAAAAGATCTATGAGGCCTAATAAGCTTAACTCTCCATTATTTGTTATCACATCTGCTAAAGCCAATTGCCCTACCTGCTGTCATGCGTGGAAGCACTAGGCTCATTGCTTTTACCTGGCCACCCAAATCTGCTATAGGAACAAAACTGTGAAAAATCTGCTATTTTAGTTATAAAAAAATCAGAGAACTATTGGTTGATTAGGTGAAAGCCAAGAAAGAGACAAAGAACAAGAAGAAAGCTAATCAATGGCTTACAATGATTCAATTCCAATTATAACTTTGGTTAGATTGACATACCAAATGAGCATTATAATGAAGTGGATAAGGATACAAACAGTCACTGTTGCAACTAATGGGTTAAGTCATACTCTTATTTCCTTTCCAAATGCAAACAAGAATGGAGGAGATGAAGATGAGAATATCATTCATGGTAGTAACCATAGTGGAGATTCTTACATATGAGGATATCACACTTATCAAAAGGTTGGCATCATGCCTTGCTGTGGTGGAACACCCTTATAAATATAAATATTCATCAAGAGGATACTTGTTGATGTTGAAGCAGCTGATATGTCAAGAGTTTTATCCTATGGCCATGTATAAGATTGATGGAATTACTGGTATAATTTGAGGCAACTTCAAGGATAATTTCTATAGGAATTCACCACTTAGTTTTGTTGTTTGGCAGATTTATTAAGAATTAATCTGGGGAATGCACAAATAATGTTGAAGTATATTTTAAGATTTTATTTTCATTTTGCAAAATAATTTATCCTATTCTCATTTGTTGCTACCAATTAGGCTTGTATGATAATGATAGTCGTAGATCGCATGACCAAAATAAAAAAGTGAGTACTCAAGAATTACCTGAAAGGTGTATTTTTTTTGATAAGAAAGAACAATGTTTGGGAAATTCTGTGATAATTGTCAAATTGCTGATTTCAATAAATCATTTCAATAAAGAAGAATGTTGGAAATTGAAAGGAAAAAAAAGAGAAGAGAATAAGGTTTCATGGAGAGAGTTGTTTAATACTTCGTTCATATGTAGGCCAAAATTTTTCCTTATAAATAAAGGTTTATAAAGGAGAAAATAGGGAAGCAATAAACATATGCTAGTAACAAAACAAATCTAAATAGTACAATAGATTTTTCATTTAAAAACTACTAAAGTTAATGTATAGAACCCATTGAAATCAACCAAAAATTTGCACCAAATTAATCGCCTTCCTTACATGCCCAAATGTCAAGGTGGTAAGGGGTGAAGATTGGTAAGAATTACTATCCAGGGATCATCCCATGCTCAAGCTAAAAAGAATTCCTCCTTGTGAGAGAAATCACTGCTCCTATCATTAAGGAATTGCCATCTGAGTTTAGCCTATTGTTTGAGCACATTTTAGTAGTAATTCTTTGCTTGGGGCTGCTCTAAACGTCGTAGATGATAAAAAAAACTTTCTTCTTTTTCATATTTGAATAGAAACTGCACGTTGATCTCTTCTCTGAAAATGAAAGAAAGAATGGAAAGAAAAAACTTGCTATTGTGGTGGACAACATGGTCCAAAGTACATTGGATAAAGTGGAACCATTAGTTTTTTCTCTATTGGCGTTACTAGAAGATATATTACTCCGGTCGTGCTTCAGTTAGGTCACAAGAAAGTTCTTCACCTTGAGAATCCAGATCAAACAAGAGGTGAACAATGCCATCAGTGACATTGAACGCTAGAAAAATCTCAATTTTATCAATTTGGTGTTGAAATTAGGGTTGGGTTTTTAATACATCTCAATCATTATACTTTCTGTTGGATTCAACAAGCGCCTTTACTGATGATTGATCGCAGATGCCACATGAAAATTGTAATTAACAAAGACTATCGATGAGATGGTATGTGAGGTATGTCCATTTGACAACTTATACCTTCCTAATTGGTATGACACTGCATCAATGGCCTTATTAGTGTTGGCTCACAATGGAAGAGAAGATTTTTTTTTGCATTAAAAAATACTATGACATGTCAATGGGAGATATAGTTACATCAAGGCAAACAGATAGACTTATCAATGCAGACCATAAATTCCCGTGAATACAGGTCCGCTTAAGTGAAGAAGAATGGAAAATCATGCCTTCTTTGCCTACGGTAAAAAGGTGGCATGCAGATGTCAAAGGAGTGAGAAATTCAACACCCAACACCCCTTGCTAAAGTTGTCGATGCATGGAAAATCGATCATCAAGATTGACTCTACCAAAGTTAAGGTGATCAATGAGTGGTTGGGGCTGCATTTAGTTGCACTTTAGAGCTACCCAAAGGCATCTTAAAGGAAGAAATTTTGGCTTCTAAAAAAGCAATGGAGCAAGAGCCTACCAAATATTTATGAAGGAGCACCATGTTAATGGAGCTTGAAGGACCATCCTCCAACCTATTAGAATAGGAAAATGATATGAAAAACTCAGCGACTCTTTAGTTTTGACAAACTCAAAAGAAATACATTACCATTAAAACAAAGTAAACCATGTAAGACACTCAAAATGTGATGTTGAATAGTTATGGTAGGCTCCTAAAGATGAAATATTATCCAATCTCCACAAATAAGGAAACTTTAAAAATTCAAGTTTTCAAAATAAGTTGTCAAGTTCTAAAAGTTTCTTAAAAGATTAATTATCAAGCAAAGCAAATGTACACCAGTGAAGCTTGACATACATCTTTCCTCCATTTAGAGTTTTAATTTAGGAGTAAGATCCTTTAAAATGAGGGACCTCTGATATTGGGATTAGATCTAGTAGTTGATCAATCATAGTGCTTATGATCTTGATTTGATCATCAAATAATGGAATATTAGATTGATCATTTTTCTTGATGTTTATAATAGTTTGATAATTTTTATGGAATTTTTCAATGGTGGTGTTTCTCAGATCACATTAGGGCAATCCAGGAGGTTGTTGCTTTGAGTCCATAAGTATGATTGGATCGTCAACTAGTCACCATACGAGGGAGATCAAGGCTCCTAAAGTTTGGACTATTTGATTAAAATTCGGATTGCTGAATACTTAGTTGAATTTTTAATTTATCTCAAAATTTTAATTCAGTATTATGGTAATTCATATGCTAAAAATCTCTTTTAGTTTGAACTTTTCTAGTTTATTTCTGTAGACACTGTTCCCACTTTAAGACGTGTAGTCTTTTTCCTGCAATAGGAAAAAAAGCTTCAAAAATTAGTTTTCTCTCTTTTCCTTTTTATAATATATCCTTGTAGTCATTCCGTCGGTATTCCCTTTTACCTGTAGGTTTATGTTGTGGAAAAATAGAAAAACCTAAGGCTCTACAAGCAAAACTCTCCTTTGTTGGTTATCACAACTGCTAAGCCAATTGCCCTCCCTATCGCTATGCACGAAGACCCCAGCTTTGCTACATCAACAGGCCATCAAAATCTGTTATAGAAAAACTTTGAAATTTTGTTGTTTTAATAATAAAAAAGATCAGAGAACTGTTGGTGGTTTTGGCAAGAAATCAAAGCCAAATCTGTTGTGAATATAAGATGAGGAAGGAAAAAAAAAAAAAAACAGCTAGTGCTTGCCCAGGGCATCATTTGAGACAACTTGACTGTTTTTGCGGTAGGTAAAGCAGCTGATAAAAATAGTATAGGTTTGAATGGCAGTTTTTTGATAGGTTTTCCAAAATATTTACAAAAGAATTGCTTTTTTGAAAACTTATTTTTAACTTTTGTTGGAAAACAACATCTTGTATTGGAGGTTTTATTTGTGTTCAAACACAAGGAGGTTGGATAAAGTATTTTTCTATTTCAGTTGGATTACATGAAGGATCAGTTTTAAGCCCATAACTTTTTGCTTTAGTCATGGATGTTCTTACTAGACATTTGCAAGAGGATGTACCCTCCTGTATGCTTTTTGCTGATGATATTCTTTTTGCTGATAAGACTAGAGAGGGAGTTGAAGGTAGTCTTGAATTATGGAGGTCAATCTTAGAGCCTAAAGGTTTTGTTTGAGTAGATCTAAAACCGAATACATGGAGTATAATTTGTTGACGTATTTTTTGTGTCAACTCTACTCAAATCAAGTCAAATAAGACTTGATCAGGTTCGATTGAACCCGATCTACTCAATTCAGCCCTGTCGAACTCAAATCGGCGTCAATTTAAGTTCAATTGCATCAAATTGACTTGATCAGACCAAATCGAGCTCAAATCGACTCGAATTGATTCAAATCGAGTTTGATTCGGGCTCAATCCAAGTCCAATTGATCAAATCTGAGCCCAATTTGACTTTCCAAATCAGCTTTACATCCAATAGTGTTAGGAAATAGCCACCAATTCAGAGAAAAACTGTTAAATTTCAGGGAAATTCAGCATACACAGTGCAGATTTTACAAAATCTGCAGAAGAAATAGGAAGAAAAGCACTTGAAATTAGGTAATAGAAGAAAAATAACAAACCGATATAATGAATCTTCAATTAGAGAGTAAGATTTAGCACTCTAAATATCCAGCCAAAGTCTGGAGTCCAAAACCCAAGCAAAGATCTCTAATTTAGATTTCAAATTCAAGATAGCCCTAACCCTAGCAAGAAGAAAGATACTTAAGCAAAAGGATAATTAATTAATCCCTAAACATTCCCTAATTTGAATTTTTCCTCCAACCCAAAGCTTAATTAGGGCATGGACCCCACCCAATCAGCCGCCCCCTCTCCCTTTGTCCACCTCTTGTAAATAAGAACTGGTCCAAGAGGGACCAGTTAACCGGCCTAAGTATCGGTCTAACATTACCCCCTCCCAACCTTGTCCTCAAGGTGAAATGAAGGAAATTGATGCTTCACCTTCTCATATGGTTCTCATGTGGCATCGAAATCAGGTAGGCCCCTCCATCAAATCAACACTTCTTTTTTATCCCCTTTACCTAATCTCACCCTTTTTAGCTCCAATGGTTCCAACACCACTTCCAACTCCATCAGTGTTGCTGGTAACTCCGCACTAACTGCATGCTCCCCCATAGCTCTCGTCAACTTTGACATATTGAATATTGAGTGTATGGTAGCGGTTGGAGGTAATTTCAAATAGTAAGCTGCTGCTCTAATATTCTTTGCTATCTTGTGGGGGTCGAAATACCACGAGGCCAATTTCTCGTTCCTCCAGTGGGCCACCGTCCTTTGTCTGTAGGGTCGTAGTTTTAAGAACACATTCTCCCCAACTTCAAACTGGATGTCTCTCCTATGTGCATCTGCCTGCTTCTTCTTGATTTGCTGGACCCTCAATTGGTGTCTCTTCAATTCGTCTTAATGCCCTATCACTTTCCTCCAAGTACTGCTCCACTGAAGAGACTGGTGTTCTTCCTTGCCCAAAATGTACCAAGTGTGGGGGTCCCTTCCATACAACACTTAAAAAGGGGTCATCTGGGAAGCTGAATGCTGCGAGGTTTTGAACCAATATTTGGCTCATGCTAATCACTTGGCCCACATCCGTGGTGTTTCAAACGCAAAACACCTCAAGTAAGTCTCCAAGCTCCTGTTGACTACCTCCGTTTATCCCTTTGCTTAGGGTGTTAGGCGGTGCTTCCTTTGAGAAATGTACTATGTAACCTGCATAGCTCCTTCCAAAATTGACTGAGAAACACCTTATCTCAGTCAGAGACTATCGACTCTAGAATCCCGTGAAGTCTAACAACCTCCCTCATGAATGTTGTAGCTACTAAAACTGTGCATATTTACTTAGCCTGTCAACCACCACCAGAATCACCATGAACCCCTCAGATCGTGGTAGCCCATCTATGAAATCCATTGTAACCTCCTCCCATACTTTGTCTAGAAGAGCTAAAGGTTGAAGTAATTCCCCTGGAGCCATAGTCATATACTTGTTTCTTTGACAAACCTCACATCTAGATGTCATCTCCTCCACATCCTTTTGCATTCCTTTCCAATACAATTATGCTGCCAACCTTTTATATATTTTTTGCACCCCAGAATGGCCTCCGTCTGCGCTCCCATGGAATTCCTGCAACAAATGAGGAATATGAACTAATGTTCGTGGCATCAGAGACCTCCCCCCCTCCCCCCGAATAGAGTAACCTGGATGGCTGCTCTCATCTTTCAACAAATTCTTCCTAATCCTCCTCAACTCCTTGTGTATACTCTCTTTCTTGATAGCCCCCCAATCCACCATCAGTGGTACTGAAATGGCAATCCCCTAGAACCCTACACCTGGATAAGGCATCAGCCACCTTATTCTCTAATCCTGGTCTATACTGGATCTCAAAATGGTGTACCAAAAATTTGGATAGCCAACTCTAGTGTTCCTAAGTCACCATTCTTTGCTCCAGCAGATATTTCAAGCTCCTCTGGTGTGTCGACCCATCAGGTATGGATGCCATTTCTGAATGGCTAACACGATAGCCATCAATTCCCTTTCGTAAACAGACTTCAGCCTAGCTCTAGTTGATTACACTTGATTGAAGTAGGCTATGGGTCTATGGTTCTTCATAAGCACTACCCCCAACCCATATCCTAATGCATTTTTCTCCACCATAAAGGTCTGACTGAAATATGGTAGAGCCAAAACAATCACTGTGTTCATGGCCTTTTCAGTCTCTCAAAAGCCTGGGTCGCTGTCTTTCCCTACAAGAAACAGTCATTCTTTAACTGCTCTGTCAAAGGCCAGACTATGTTGCTGTAACCCTTCATGAACTTGCGGTAACAACCCGTTAACCCTAGGAAGCCCCTGAACTCTCTCAAGTTCCTAGGTAGGGGACACTTCTGCATTGCTTCAATTTTGGTCTGGTCGGCTGCCACACCCTCCTAAGATATCACATGCCCCAAGTACTCTATACTAGTCTATACGAAGTTGATCTTCTTCAGGTTGGCCCTTAGTTTTATGCTCATGTAGAACTCCAAAGACCACCCTCAAATGCTCCAGATGCTCCTCTTTGGTCCTGCTATACACAAGTATGTCATCAAAGAGAACTAAGATAAACCTCCGGAGGTATGGCCGGAACACCCTATTCATAAGGGATTAGAAAGTAGCAGGGGCGTTAGTAAGCCCAAACGACATCACTAAGTATTCGTAGTGCCCCTCGTGTGTCCTGAAAGCCGTCTTCTGAATATCCTCTTTTATTCTGATTTGATGATAGCCCGACTTCAAATCCATCTTAAAGAATACCAATGTTCCATGCAGCTCGTCCAGAAGCTCATCGATCATCGGAATGGGGAACTTATCCGACACCATCTCCTTATTCAAGGTCCGGTAATCCACACAAAATCTCTAGCTCCCATCCTTCTTCTTAACCAGTAAGACTTGACTAGAGAAAGGACTCACACTTTGCCTGATGATCTCTACCTCTAACATCTCCCAGATCAACTTCTCAATTTCATCCTTCTAAATTTGGGGGTAGCGGTATGGTCGTACACTAATCGGTGACACCCTCTCCTTAAAGTTTATTGAATGCTCCTGCTCTCTGGGTGCTGGTAAACTTTGAGGTGATGAAAAACCTCACTGAACTGCTATATGCACGGTTGTACTGACATAGGAATGTCTCCCTCTTCCCCCAGTCTGACCCCCTCCAAACATTGCAGTTCCACAAAAAATTCTCCTCTCACCTCCTGTATGATCCTGATAATAAATTTGAGAGATACCACGGCCCTGGACAGCCTGCATCACCCTGGATCACTATCCTCCTTTCCCCATCACCAGTTGCATCCTCAACGTTCCCCAATTGACCTTGGTGTCTCCCAAGGTCTGCAACCACTTCATTCCACAATGACATTAGTGCTTTCCAACTATTATGAGAGAAAATGCTCCCTCACTTGAATCCCCTAAATTATCAGCACTACTCTCCTACACACTCCTCTATCCATTTCTACCTTCCTTGTGCCCATTATCACCCCATACCCTCCAGTGTCCCTAATTTCACCCCCAAAGGATCTACGATCTGATTGGAGATTATGGGTATCCTCACTGTCGATTAGCACCACCACCTCTCTGTCATCTATCTCTCCCTTCACTTTCATGGTGTGATTCGGAGTGAATCCCATAACTGAGTTCAGAGAGATCTCTGCCATATCTAGGTGCAACTTCTCCTTTTCCTCCTCCACGAGCTCGCTCTCACCTCCCTCCTCAGCTTCATCGTCATCACAGACAGTGAGAATTTGAAGAGCTCGGTCCTTACACATGTGCCTTAATGTATATTTCTCATCACATCTGAAGCACAACCCCCTTGCTCGTTTTTCTTGTAACTCCTCAGTGAGCTTCTTGAAGCTTCCCCCAACCCCCCCTCCCTCCTCCAGACTTCTCCTTTGAGGCTTCATGTAGACCTCCAGGTGTGGGCCCCTTAGGAGCTAGAAAAGTGGTGGTCATCCTGTATGATCTCCTCGAGCTACTGCCTCTAGCCCCCCTCTACAGATGTTTTAGGTCCTCGACCAACTGTGTCAGCTCCATGGCCTCCCCTAAGTCTCGCGATCTCATCACTCTAACAACTGCTCTGATATCTGGTTTGAAGCCCCTTCATGAAGTTGCTTTCTAGCACGGTCTCAGAAAGCCGGTCTAGCCTACTAGCTAGATACATTGTCCCCTTCTGCGTCAGGGCGAATAATTGCTCATAGAAGTCCCCTCCCCTACTGGTTTGGAAACATTCTAGTAAGCAGTCCTTGAACTCTCTTCAACTTTGAATGGGTTGTCTCACGCCCCTCCACTGATACCTAGCTAGTGCTTTCTTTTCCAAACACAATACAACAGCTGTCAATTTCTCCTATGTTAGTCCATTGACCGCAAAATACCGTTCTACCTTGTAGTTCCATCCATGTGAGTCATTGCCCTCAAAGATGGGCATCTTCAACTTCCTTACCCTTGGGTCACCTCCATTTCCCCTGAATCCACCGTAGCCACCCATTCCTCAAAGAAGAGGTGCTCCCCAAGTGTCATGCTCTTCCCTTCGGCGCTCAAACCCAAATCATTCTTCAAAATTTCCTCTCCTCTCAAAATCAGCACCCTGGTGATTATAATCATACATTCTTCTTGCAAAATCAGCACCCCTTCGTTTGTACCCTACACTTATCTCCTCTCTAGAAAGCGACTCTAGTGGAGGCATTTCATCTTCCTTCTCCAAAATCTCTACTTCCGGATTTTCCTTTCCCCTAAACGGTTAGGGTTTCCATGTCCCCCATGGCCGCCAATGGTTTCCTTTGCTTCAGATGTCGCAGGATTAAGTTTGGCTAAAAGCAACTTCTTCAACATGTCTGCCACTACGACGAACCTTCCATCCATCTTTTCAAGGACGGATGCGAATTGGTTCTGAAAATCAGAAATTTTTTCTTTAAAATCAGATTTTAGCTAACCTAATTCTCCCTCCAAAACTTTCACTTTTCTTTCGGTCATTGATACCCCTTAGATCGACATGTTCTGCTACCAATTCGATAGGAAATAGCCACAAATTCAGAGAAAAACTGAGAAATTCAGTAAGTGTGCATATTTTACAAAATATGTAGAAGAAATTGTAAGAAAAGCACTTGAAATTAAGTAATAGAAGAAAAAGAACAACCCGATACAATGAATCTTCAATTCGAGAGGAAGATTCAGCTTTCCGAATCTCTAGCCAAAGTCTCGAGCCCAAAACCCAAGCAAAGATCTCAAATTCAGATTTCATATTTAAAATAACTTAACCCTAGCAAGAAGAAAGATACTTAAAGCAAAAGGACAATTAATTAGTCCCTAGCAACTACTAATTTGAATTTTTCCTCCAAACTAAAGCTTAATTTGGGCATGGGTCCCACCCAATCAGCCACCCCCTTCCTTTGTCCACCTCCTGTAAATAAGAACCAGTCCAGGAGAGACCAGACTAGTTCAACCGACCCAAGGGCCGGTTTAACAAACGGCTGAAATTTCCTAAAAAATAAAAAATTGACCAGTTATCTCAAGGTCCCCTCGCGTGATCTCCTCTATTCGGAGTGGATATGGGCAGCTTTAGCAGGGATCAAGCGAGCAGATCTCGTGTTGTGTATAGAGAAAGCGGGAGAGGTCTCCCTTCTGTCTCCCTTCGACATCTTCTGTTTTGTGTCTCCCTTCTGTTTTGTGCGTCCCCAAGTGAACAAGAGAGAGCATAGAGCGAGAGACCCTTCCAGTCTCATTTTCGCTTCTTTTGTGCTTCCCTTTGTGCGTTCAGAGATAGAGAGAGAGCAAAGAGGGTTTCTGGTTCCATTCGACATCTTCTTCCTTGGTTCGCACATCCATCCGAGATAGATCGAGCAAGGCCTGGTTCCCACATTCAGGTCTTTGGTGCGTCGGTCTGATCCACAGGAGGCGAGTGACTAGAAGAGTTCTCACTCTGTGCGTGACTTCCTACTGTGTGCGGTCCGTCTAGAAGAGGGAGACGGGAGAGAGGCCAGGGAGATCAAGTGGAAGCCTCATGCGGGTGCATTTGAGCCGACCGAGCATAAGATCTTTGTGTGGTTCCCTATTGTCAAGCCGAGCGCAGAAGCTCGCTCTCTGTGCATGCTGGTATTTCCTCTGACGTGCGATTATAAGTGAGACAGGAGGGAGCTCGAGTGGACGAATCTCGGCCGAATTGAGCTGCTTTGCCCTATTGTGTTCATTCCTTTCTAAGGGGTTAAAAACACAAGGGCAGAGGCTACTGGGTTTCTGATGCAACCAAATTTTTTGAGAAAAACTAAGATTGCATATAAACTATTCGTCTACCTTTTAAAATAACTTTAACAAACACAAACTCAACTAAAATTAAATAAGACAAATCGACACCTTCAACTTTTATATTAGAACGGACAACACATACAACTCACACGACAAACAAAATCTTAGAACATAAAAACACTTAAAAACTTTTCATTGATTGAGAAGAAAGATACAAATGGAGTGGAAACTTGCGGAGAGAAGTAGATAAGAAGCCCGAGATGAAGTTATAGAGAGGAGAAGATAAATGGGGAAGTTATAGAGAGGAGAAGATAAATGGGGACGTAGCTCGCAAGCTATCAAAGAAGAACCCTCAGGTTTTTATGCTAAAAAAATCATCCATAATCCATCCTAAAACTTGCCCAAAACTCCCTTTTTAATAGGATAGAAGTAGCCCAAAGGACACCCAATCAGCCGCCCAAAACATCCAACAAAAGGAGAGAAAAAAGAAGCATTAAAGGCACTTTTGGACCCTCACCCGAACAACCACAACAAGGGAGCAGGAACCGAACAACCACAAGGGGAATCGGGACGACCAAGAGCAGAACCGAACGGCCATAAGGGGAATCGGGACAACCAAGTGCATAACCGAACAACCACAAGGGGAACCAGGAATGCAGGGAACCGAACAGTCCAACAGGCAGGGAACCGGGAAAGCCATGCAGGAACCGAACAACCAGCAAGGGGAACCGGGAATGCAGGGAATCAAATAGTCCATCAGGCAAAGTACCGGGATAGCCTTGCTTGCATCAAATCTCCCCTGGTTGAGAGTTCTCATCTCCTGATGAGATGACTTCAAAATTTTCAAGATCTGGCATTTCTGATTCTGAATTAATATGTCATACTTTTGTTTGAGAATTCCTTTTCTCGTTCAAATTCAGACAGGTGTTGAAGTTTCTTAGCTTCAAATCTTTCAACACTTAAATGTAATTGTTCTTGAATCTTGACAAGCTTGATTTGTATCAGATTGGTAGAACTTTCTTGCGGCGGGATCCATCGGCTCTTAGGAATAGATTCTTCAAGATAAATTGGCTTACTTTCTTTACTACCTTCAACTTGATGTTTATCCATTTTTCTAAAGACTTAAAAAGAAAGGAAGACACAAAGACCTAGGCTCTGATACCAAAATGATGCAACCAAAATTTTTGAGAAAAACTAAGATTGCATATAAACTATTCGTCTTCCTTTCAAAATAACTTTAACAAACACATACTCAACTAAAATTAAATAAGACAAAATGACACCTTACAACTTTTATATTAGAACGGACAACACATACAACTCACACGACAAACACATTCTTAGAACATAAAAACACTTTAAACTTTTCATTGATTGAGAAGAAAGATATAAATGGGGTGAAAACTTGCGGAGAGAAGAAGTGGATACGAAACCCGAGATGAAGTTATAGAGAGGAGAAGAGAAAGGGGGACATTGCTCGCAAGCTATCAAAGAAGAACCCTCAGGTTTTCATGCTCCAAAAATCATCCACAATCCATCCTAAAACTTGCCCAAAACTCCCTTTTAAATATGATAGAAGCAGCTCAAAGGACACCCAATCAGCCGCCCAAAACAACCAACAAAAGGAGAGAAAAAAAGAAGCATTAAAGACATGCTTGGACCCCCAGCCGAACAACCACAACAAAGGAGAAGGAACCAAAAAGCTACAAGGGGAACCAGGATAGCGAAGAGCAGGACCGAAAAACCACAAGGGGAACCGGGACAGCCAAGAGCAGAACCAAACAGCCACAATGTGAACCGGGACAACCAAGAGCATAATTGAACAGCCACAAGGGGAACCGAGAATGCAGGGAACCGAACAGTCCAACAGGCAGGGAACCGGGAAAGCCATACAGGAACCGAACAACCAGCAAGGGGAACCGGGAATGTAGGGAACTGAACAGTCAAGTAGGCAAAGAACCAGGACAACCTTGCTTGCTTCAGTTTTGTGGTTGCGACCAATAGAGAGCAGGTGAAGACTTCTTCTTGCGTGCGACTAAGGGAGTAAGGAAATTCTTTTGGTTGTGAAGAGTGTACGGACTGTTGTATTCTCACATCCCCAAGAAGAACCGAAGTCCTTGTTGCTTTCAAATTCAAGGTACATTTGCTTCACACTTCCCCAAGAAGGACCAAAGTCCTTGTTGCTGTCAAGTTCAAGGTACATTAGCTCCGGTGAGGTGGCAGCAGAGGCGACATCCAAAGCAACTTGGATAGCTGACCTTTTTCCTTTCAATCACCTTTGTCTCCTCAAGACAAGGGTGCTATAGTCGAAATCCATTGGATGTTGCCTCCGATGAGGTATACTTTTAAAACTTAGATAGCCCTAGGTTTCTAAGCCTTTGTGGATGTATGTGTGATGATCCCAAGCCCATTAGGTCCTTAAAAGCTTCATTTTATGCTCTCCCAAACCATCATGCCTGTTGTTCTCTCTGAAAACCCATGAAAATTTGACGATATCCAGTGGTTGCTTTCATTTGAGAGCCTAAGGAGGATGGTAATAGGTGTCGGGTCGTTGTACTTGTGTCCAACAACCCCTAAAAGCATGAAGTCGCATTAATATTTATTCCAAGCCTTTGCCTACAATCAACCTTAAGGTTGGCGTTGCCATTCAATCCGACATGTAGGTCCTAGCCATTGCCACTTGCATGCGTCTCTCATCACACTGAAGGTCCTGACAAAATTGACTTGTAGGTATAGTAGCTCTCATATAATGGGATGTCAAATCTTTTCCCCAAGTTTTGTTGAATGCTCAAAGGTGAATTCGATCAATTCAGAAAACTCCTAAATTGTTGGGGATTTCTCATGACCTTTTAAAGGTCTATGTTGTAAATACCACAATAGCTGTAGTTAGTTAAATCTATCTTTGGGGATTCACAAAGCCTTGAGCGCTTAAATAATAATAATTGACTGCTCGAAAAAAAAAATGTCTAAGCTCCTAAAATAAAATAAAAAATTTAATGCACACCTAAGCCTTTAAATCATGGAAAAATTGGTTTAGCACTCTTCCAAAGCCGTAGAGATGATGTTGCTATTTAAATAAATCCAGAATGTACTTTAAAAAAATATGAACATTCCTTTAGGAGTTCGCTTTCATTTCGTGCACTTTGCCTTAAAGCTCACTAAAACTTCAAGCATCCTGCTGCATGATCCCCTAGGATGTCTTAGGAACTACCACAGCCTTATAGATGGATCCCAGGCCTGCCTTGATTCGAGTTGGACCAACTCAAGCTAAATCACCTAGCTCACTTCCCCTTTGCTTGGTGCCTTCTTGAACTCGTAAAGAGGTTCCTAAATGATCTCTGAAGAATTTAAGAAAAGCATTGATGACCCCTAGGAACAAAATCTAAATCCCATTGATTCACCTATTGAGCAAAAATAACCAGATGTTTCTTCCAGATTAGGATCAAAGTTTTGGTTCCTTTCATTTTCTTAGCCCATATTAAGTAAATAATATTCATCTTTGAACACGGAAGTTCAAAGAGCTTTTGTGATTTATAACCCAAAACTACATCTTCATATTCTGATCGTCAATTGCATTTGCTTTACCCAAATTATACAAATCAAGCGTTCATTCCTAAATATAAAATTCAAAAACCCATCATTGATTTGTGACATCGAAGTTATGAATATTCTATCTTTTTCTTGGCGCCGAAGCTAAAAGAAATTCTCCAACCCATAGCACAAGAATTTTACGTTGAACATCTTCCTTCCCTTAGCCTCAAAGCTATAGCAACTCAACATCACCTTAGCTCCAAAGCTTTTGGTCTCTCATCACCTTCATTTTCTTAATCCCAAATTAAGCAAATGATTCCCTAGCTCTAGGTCTCTTGGCCTTTGCTTTTCGTATTAGACCCACGTCAAATTGAAGTCTTTCTTTCTTTGGCCTCAAATCCAAAGTCTATCTGCTTGGCCTAATCAAGTAGGTAATCTTTCTATCTAAACCCAAACTCTAGAACTTCATCATTTAGCCAAAACAAGTGATTCCCTCCTATCATGATATTAAAAAATCTTTGCTTTTAGGTGTTTTTTAGAAGCATCTTTCTCTTGAAATTAATCATACTTAATTAGGTAAATTTCACCAATTCCTAAGTAAAACCCTTGCACAAGTTTGTTTTACCCTATTAAGCAAACACTCTCTTATCCAAACATTAAGAGAATTTTAAAAAATTGCCTAAAATTTAGGTTTCTTTTGATGCAATGAATATGACATTCTACTTTAAAAGGTGGAATGTCTACTTCACTGAAATTTATGATACTATGAATAACATACTCCAAAGCAAGCAGATGTCATTTTATGAGTTCTTTATAACCCTTTAAAAATATGAAACACTTTAAAAATCAAATAAAAACTTTTAAGTCACATACAACTTAAATTGAAACACTCATGGGTTAAAAAGTTAAATATCTTTCTATCCCACAACTAAAACTAAACACCCTATCATAGTGTAACAAACTACACAAGCTAACACACACTTAGATGCACGACTCCTAGGCATCCTAGAGTTAATATTTTTCCTTTTTGTATATGTGGTTGATTGTTTATTGTGAGGAATACTGAATTATCTGTGTTGTCCGAACATGCTCTTGAATGCTAGGATAGATGTATACTTTTTTTTTAAATGCAGGTGGCCATATCCAAAAGGGGGAGAATAGTTAAGTTATTATTATCTAATGATGTATGCTTGCAAGTTCTGTTTAGAAGCCTCAAAGAGGCATGAACAATAGAGTAGAAACTCGCTTGGCACTACAACTGCTAGACAAATTTATGTGGTGATGCTTTTTATACATTATCTGCATTCTAATCTTTGAATTATAGGTTTGAGTCTTTTTTTGCTTTTCAAATGTAATTAATAGACTTAGGAAGCCGTGTGGGCTAATATTTTGAGTTGATCTTATCCCCTTTGAAATTCTCCAAAGATCAAATCTTTAACAAGAATTTATAAGACTAATTATGTAAAATGTTAGTCAAATTTTGATGAAATAATATAAATTATTATTTTAATCAAAAGTTTTTTCAAAGGACAAATACCAAGCCCTTATGGAGAACTTGTACCCCAGACTAAAATAAACTCTGCTCGATCACTCCGTTAATATAAAAAAATGCAAGTTTTGTTATTGAGTTTATAGCAAAATAATATTTTATCCTTCGAGATAATATATTATTTTCTATGCCGTACTCGATCACAAAATATTTTAATCTGTTCAAGATAACAAAATTCCATGGACACTCAACCAAAGTCAAAGGAAAGAGTAGTACTAAATCAGTGAAGGTTATGGCTGTCCAAAACAGCAAAAAACAACATTCTTTCCAGTGGAGAAAACCTAAAACCAGAGGAAGAACTTTCTTTATAAGGTAGGGGGAGAATACAATGAATGGAAGTCATCTACCATGTGAAATGGTTCTCAAGACACTTTAATTGATTGATAAATCAATAGGAGGCCTCCTAACAAAAATAAAATCCAAAAAACCTTTCTGAGTATATTCTAGCCTCTACTTGTGGGCTTATGTAGTAAAATTTAGAGGTTGTCTACGGAATAATTTATAATACCTTTTTTTTGTCTAATCTTATATCCACTCGTGTATCTGGCCTATGCCTTCACCTTATATTTACCATGCTGAGGCTTTGTCCGTGGATCTTTAGCTTCATGTTCGAGTAATTTTAAATACTAAAGCACATCAATATTTTTTTATAAAAGCTAGCACATAAACTTCACGGCACAATTTTAGATAGAGAAAGAACTAATGGATGATTATATCATTAGGGCACTCCATCCCCTCTAAGTTATCCAATAATTGGCAAACTAGTAGGGTAAACATTCTCAAAAGAATTAAATTTTGACATATAAGAAGGAAAAGCAAAGAAGACAGGGCAATTGAGTGTGGCAGAGAACCTAGAAGCATCAAGAAGACTTAGTAACTTTTTGAAAGGTTAAGGACTGCTGTATTAGCTGCTATTTTGAATGAACTTATAAGATGTGGGCTTTGGACAACTCACTTGGACAGTCCATTAAAGGTTGCTAGGAAGATTCAGTGTGCCCATGAAATTTTGAGTCTGATGCGCTTCAGCCACCAAAGATGACCATATGGGAGAGTTGGTGGTCAGCCTTAGTGCTAAGGACTCTGGCTAGATTTGTCAAAGAGGTGAGAAGTTTAAATTGAATCTGCTCATACATCCAGGAAAAAGAGAGAGAATAATGAGATTAGACAATTGCCTGCTGAAGTCTAGCGCTAGTAGCACTTGGAGATTGCGGAGAGCTGTAGGAGATTGTTGTTGTGCCAAGAAGATAATTGGAACTTTAGACTACTGAAGTTGGCAAGGGGGTTGGTCGGAATTTTGTTATCTGTAGCTACAGGCTCGAGACATGAGGGTGAATTGGGTAAGATGTTTTAGATACCTGGTACATAATGAATCTTATTTTGTATGATAAGTGGTCTGTGCTGGGGTGTAATTCCAATGTGATGTTCATGTACAGCCTATGAATTTGTTGTGCTTGCTCTTTTAGGAAACCAGACCTGCTTCTTCTCTTACCAAACCTGAGTAGAGATTTGGTTGGGTTAGCTTGTCAATTGAAATGCCCATTTATTGGGTTTACTCTTCCTTTTTATTGTGTTAAGACAAATAGGTGCTGTTGTTCTTTGGGTATGAATGGAAGCAAGATTGGGTACGCCTGTTTTTTCCTTTCTGTTGATAGTTTTGATATTTTGTTTCTATTCAGAACTCAAACATGAATGCAACTGATTATTGTCCCTGCACTGTGATGAGGTTTTCATTTTTCCATAGATAAGTCTTACTTGTTTTTTCCAGTGATAAATGATTAAACGGATTGATGTAGTGGGATAAATGTTTGTTGTTGATAAATGATGATTGTACTTTTGCTGTAATATTTTGATTTTCTTGGTGGGCCTGTATTTTTTGGTTATGCTGGATTTGATAATATAGCAATTATTATATTTTAATGGTATCTTTGCTAAACAAAGATGCTGGCGCATTCTTTCAGAACTTGAATTTGTAAATTGAGCATTTCTTTTGTCGCAGAATGGCTTATACAATACAAAGAAAGCAGACCAGGATTAAAAGTACTTCAGAAAAGAATTGATGAATTTGTGACAGCTCATGAGGAGCGGCAGGAGCAGGTTTCTATTGTTCTATTTCTTTTAGTTCCTTTTGAGAATATTGCCTTCTGTTTTGCAAATACATTAATTTTTCTTTTAACAGCCTAGAAGTAGCAACAATTGTTTTTACATCAATACAATGTAACTATATGTCTTTCTTATTCTGCAATGTAACTGAATGCTTTATCTACAATTTCATTCTCGCTTGGAATTTTCAGGAGAGGAAGGAAAGAGAAGCTCGTGCTGCTGAAGATGGATGGACAGTTGTGGTGCATCAGAAGGGCAGAAAAAAAACAACTGATGCTGAAACTGGTACGGTTATGGGATCAGTGGCCTCTGCTGCTGTTATGGATAAGATGTCAAAAAAGAAAAGTAAAGAAATTGCCCTAGATTTCTACAGATTTCAAAAACGGGAAGCTAAGAGGAATGGTATGTGAATTCCTTCCAGATACAACCTGCTTCGAGTACATGCTGTAATTATCTCAATATTTTTTAAGCTGTAGTTTTAATGTATGATTTCCATCCCATGCCCACTTCCTTCCATCATGTGGTTGTGCAATAAGTTTTCTTCCTGGATTTGCCATTCTCAGAATTGACATTTTACATTAGCTTTTGACGGCATCTCATGTATGTTTATAATTTTACATTGCAAATTGCTGATTGCTTTATTGACTTTATTCTACTTTAAGATTGCAGTGCTTGAAATGATCTTTGGATGAGCTAGCATATTTAATCTGTTAGTCAACTCTGTTTGATCTGTATTGATGGTTACCTAACATCATTTTCCTTCCAGAGGTTATGATGCTGCAGAGAAAATTTGAACAAGACAAGAAACGTATACAGCAATTGAGAGCTGCAAGGAAGTTCAGACCCTCCTGAAGGCTCTCCTCTTGAGGATTTCAGTTAGTTCTTCCCAGGTAAGGAACTTCTGAACTTGAACAGGACGTTTAATGTTGAACAGAAGTTTCTATTTTTATACATTTGAAATGATGTCTGCAACGGCCTTTAATTCTTATCATTCTCCACTTTAACTTTTCGAATTATCTTAAGATATCATTTATAATTTATCTTGAAGCTACAATGGCTCCAAGTGACTTGTGGAATATGTCATTATGTTCATGATTTAGCAGCTAGAAATACTCTTGCAAACCATTAGATGACACAATACACATATTTGTTATCATCAAATCACTAATGATTCACACATGATTCATATTGGCTCATATTGAAACCATGAGTTTAGAGCACAATTATAGTATTTTTTTAATGATCACAAATATAATTTGTTTGACTTGTTTTTTGGCTTTCATATTCCTTTACAGATGTTTTTAGTATTAACATTGTAAGTACACATTGAAAGAGAATTTGTAATGTTAGAGGAGACATTTCAAGAAAGACACAAAACTAAGAGATTATTCGTAGCTGAAGACAAACAAAACATGCCGTCAATCAAAGTAGCTACAGTTTAGTTTGCTGATTATTATATATTAATATGTTAATATTAAAATGTGCTTTAATATGTTGATTGTATTGGTATATTATTAACCAAAAAGTATTTATAGAATAACATTTAAATTCTTACGATTTGAATAGAGCATGTGAATATAGTATGATTTTAGAGTCAACTTAGAATTCTAATTCTAGCTTACAAGTTTTAGAGCTTGTTTAGAGCACATGAATCCAATGCATAATAATTGACTTGTCATCTTTCTAACCGTTCAATAAAAAGATATTACCTATGTGTGCAGCTATTCAGCTTTAAGTCTTGTCATTCTTAAAATTATAAATTTCTTTTTTCAGATCATAGTATGGTTTTCTATTGGATCTGTTTGTCGTCGTCTAGGTTGATGGTGTGTTCGCCTATAAATCTTGTTGAATGTAAAAACTGTCAGAAAAATGTTATAATTCAAAAAAAGAAAAAGAAAAAAAGAACGGTCATATTGGTCTTCTTCTCAAATTGATCATATTATGCACGGTCATATTGGTCTTCTTCTCAAATTGATCATATTCTACATGGTCGTATTGATCTTCTTCTCAAATTGGGTGGGGAGAAGCTCTAAGATACCGCTTCTTTGGTCAAATTAGCCATTCTGATCTCTCATGAATACCTTCACCTGACACTTCAACTTAAATGTTATATTCTTATGCAGGTTTTTTCTTTCTTGTGCCACCGGCCATTCTAATAATTCAAAAAATAAACAATTGACAATAAGTAAAAATGCAATATCAACATGTAAATAAAGAACCTTGGTCACTGACTAGCATTAGGCAATGATAATGACAAGCATTAATTATCATTGATTGATGACATATATCAACATAGATTGATGGCATATACCAACACCAATCAACAAACAATGCAAAGTTTTGATAAGGAAACATTTAGAATTCGCATGTCCTACAATTCCATTTATTCTTTCAATGGTGCATAAACAATCAAATTTTATGAGAAGCACTTCTTATTTGTCCTCTTTATTTGCAGAGCTCAGAGAGAAGTGGCAAAAGCAAGATAAAAAAAGCTGAGATTCATGTTTGATTCCCATTTCCTCAGTCTTTATGTTTTAATTGCTAAATTGCAGTTGAGAATGAAAAGGAAGATCTTGGATTAGAGGATACATGTAATCATTAAATCATTAACCTTTTTGTTAATAGCTCAGGTTAATTTTTATTGCTTAATTTATGTATGGAACAATGAACTAATGTGAATCATTATTAATCTAGCTCTAATTTGAACTACTGACTATTTATAAGAAGCATTTTTTAGAAATTTTGATTTCGTTTGAGATGACTTTTGTATTGATTCTTAAAGCTGTTTTTTAAAAATAGAAAAGTTTTAATTTAATACCCCCATTTAATAAAATGATGTTATCCTTAGAAATTATCCACCAAGCTAGTATGATCACATGTATGGCTTTTAAAGGTTAAAGAGATTGTCTCTGCTAATGTATCCTTTTTTTTTGAAATGATTCAAAATGGTGGCTGACATTTTGCAATTCTTTGTTTAAAATGATTTAGAATGCTGTATTACTGTGAGAAATCGCATAAGAATTGCTTTTTATTTAGGCTTCGTTTGGGACTGTTTTATTTTTGTTTTTTAAAGAAGTTTTCTAGTACAATAATTAAAATTTTTATACTAGGAAGCTGCTTTAAGAAGCAATAAGAAAAATGTTTCAGACGAAGCCTTAATTTTGCTATAAGTTTGTAGCATAACATTGACGAGAAAAGTCAGAAGCAAAACTACGAAGCCATAATAGGAAGAAATAAGGATGTGAGATTAGAATTTTTACAAGCTTTTATATATCTTTTTCAATCATTAGAATTTTTAGAGCTTAAATTAATTTTTATAATAAATTTTCTTTTTTTTTTGTCTTTTCTTGCTCATTTTGATTCAACTACTAACTATTTTTACTATTAGTAATTTTTTCCTTCAATATTATAAACATCTCTTGCAATATTCTCAATATCAATAGTTATTTTTTGTCGCATAACATTAACTTCATCATAAAAAAAAAAAAACATTAGCTTCATCATACACAGATAAAATCTCAAAGCCTAGAATATTGCTCTCAAAAATATTTTTGTTAATATTTTTTAAATGTATCCCATTTATACTAGAACAATGATTTATTTTATTTTTTATTTTCTGCCTCTTGATCTTAAAATTCAAATTAATAAACGATATTGGGTACATAAATTTTCACTCAGAATAACTTTACAATCTAAAAAATGTATTTTCTCAAAATAAAATAATTAATCTAGTTTTACTATATCCATTCTTATAATTGATGAGATCTTCATATTTTTTCTTAAATAAAATATTAGCAATTATCAAATTATAAGCTAAAGAAAAATCTAATATGATCTTAGGAAACTATCTAATTGGATAATGAACAAACAAAAATCATAAAACAAACAGCTAAGCTTTGAACCAAATATAAGATACAGTTAAAAAGCTAAATGAGTAGAAATAAATTAAATCCATTTCAATTATAATTACAAAGTAGGCAAAGCACCACTAATGAGAAACAACATGACATACAATCAGATGTAATTGATAAAGGTAATCAACTTAATTACAAGCATATTTCATTTAGTTAACAACAACAACATCATCAAACTTTTATCTCACTACATGGAATCGGTTATATGAATTCTTTTTTTTTTTTCCAATATGTCCTATTAAAAGTCAAATTCTCATTTAAACCTGTCATTTTTAATATTTTATAACCAAGTCTTTTTAAGTCTACCTCTAGATCAAATGTAATACATCTACTCTCCTAACCGGGTCATCAAAAAGTTGACGTTATATTTGACCAAACTATCAAAGATAACTCACCCTAAATCTTATCTGCTACTGAAGTTACTCCATCTTAACACTGCCATTATCAGGTCTCAAGTTCTGAATGAGAAAAGTTGAGAGTTGTGTTAGATAGTTGACAGCTAGCATAAAATTTGTCAAATAATTATTACGTGAATTCTTTTCATTCGGTTAACATCATCATAAAATATAAGAAATCCAAACAATAAGAAAACACTTCCAGTTTTTCTGTCACAACTAAAAGAGATTAACTGAGCATTAATACAATTCATAGCACAAGCCACAGATTAACATAAAAGCAATAAGAAAACAAGCAAATATAATCTACATGAAATATTTATTTCAGTTTCTTTCTTGCAGTTCCAAACCTTTTTCTCATAAGCAATCATCACTCACGAGAATGTATCATTTAACCACAATAAGAGCAAAAGCCTAATCAATCAGTGACAGTAATGGCCAAACCAACCACCTCTCAGTCCTCCCTCATCCTCTTCTGCTCTGCTATAAACCCACCACAGCAAATTTGACAGTGAGTTCCCATCATCAAACCCATTCAAACTCCTAATCTTCAACAAAGCATCCTCCTTATCATAAACTCCCTCCATTGCATACACAAATCCTTTCCAACCATCAGTAACTCCCTCCCTTGTCAATGCAGGCAATGTCCAGTTCACCAGATCCTTTACAAACCCAACATCCCTAAAGAGATCTTCCGTTATCGGCAACAATGGCAGAACTTGAATCCCCAACCTACACTCTTTCCATTCAGCCGGAGCAAACCAGAGCCCACTGTCTCTTTTATTTGCCCACAGAACCCCCACCACTCTATTCTCCCTACTAAAATCCTCCTCATATATACCCTCTCCCTCTCTCACTTGCCACCATGTCTCTGCTGCGGCAATCTCAAAGGCGGCAATCGTAGACCCGATCGCCACCAGATGGGTATCGCCATAGCTCAGCCCCATGAGCGCCGCAGAGTAATAAGCATTCACTGCCTCGCTCGTGCTCTCCTGATTGCGTCCATCGGCAAACTCTGTAAGCCCCCCAGCCCAAGAATGCAGCTTCCAGAGATCAAAACATCGTAATCTCGCATAATTTGATCCAGACAAGTTCATGAAATCTGCCATTATTGAGTATGCCTGAGATTTAAACTTCCTCCCCCATGATGGATCAAACTTGACAAGCACAGCAATTGCATAAAGGAAGTAGCCAAGGTGGTAATGGTGGTCATTGAAGATACCAAAGCCAAAATCGGCACCAGAATCTGTGGACCCCTGCTTGGTTAGAAGACCACCCCATTTGGGATCATAGAGAAATCCATTTCCATTAAAGCTTCCATCAAGCCATGGGGTTATAGATCTTCTAAGGAGGTTCAGAACCGTGGGAATTACATCTGGGAAGCCAACTTCCTCTGCAATAAGAGCCAATCTTGCCGCCCTGGCAATCGCCTTACCATAAAAATAAGATGAAGTAGTTTGAATCGGCGAAGTATCCAAAGCATTCACGTCTTTAGTTAAAGCAGTAACGATCTCTTGTAAACCATCTTCGCTGACCCCTCTTGTCGAATTCCATGTGGTCGACACCGGATCCGTTTTCAACAACCAAGAATCGCCGACAATACCCACCAAATCACCGTCGATACTCCGATATTTGAACTCCGCCATCACGTCGGCGGCGGAGGATCCGCTGCTGTCGAGGAGTCGGAGATGAAGAGGATGAGCGAGCAAAAGAAGATCACCCCACCCCTTCTTCTCCCACCTGTACTCAAGGTACCCCGGCCTACTGAAAACAGCCTTACCCGTGACAGGGTAACACGATGAGTACTGATCAAGAATTGTCTCATAGCTTTGATCGGGGAGGAAGGCGAGCCTTACAACGCCGGAAAAGCCGGCGGCGGTGAGCTGTGTAGTGCCTGATTGCTGGAATTTGATCGGGGAGGAGGAGTAGCAGAGAAAAGTCTGTCCGCTGTTGAGTTGAAAGGTGTGTTTAGTGAAGGAGGAGTTGGGAACGACGGAGAGGAAGGCATGGATGGAGGAGATAGAGAGATCAGTGGCGGCAGCAAGGGTGGAGAAAGTTATGAAAGGGCTTCCGCGGACAAGGAAGAAGCGCAGAGAAGGAGGGAGGTCTAGGGTTACACTGAGGTCGTCGAAGGAGGAGATGATGTGGTTAGACTGGGAAGAAGGAGAGGAGACGGTAAGGTCAGCGACAAAGGTTTGGTAGATGAACGAGGAAGTGGCAAAGCGTGATGGAAAGGAGATGGAGAGGGAGGAGGAGGAGGATTTTATGAGATAAGGATGAATATATTCAGGCTGGTCGCCATTTTTTAATACAAAATTTTGGAAGAACGAGTTGGTGGGGAGAGGGGAAGAGAGGAGGTGAGGGGAGAAGAAGGTGGATGGGTCAGGAAGGATTGGTGAGTTAGTTTGGGGAAAAAGATAGGGTCTGCGATGGGACGATGGCATCTTAGCGAAAGATGAAGAAGGTTGATGCGGAAGAACAGGAAGAGGAAGAGGAACAGGAAGCGGAGCAGGAGAAGGTAGAGGAGGCCTCTTCTTCTTCTTGATGGCTTTATTTATAATTTTGGTGACAGATCTTTGAAGCCTCTTCATCTTCTTCAACATTTCCTCCCTTGATTTATTGAAGGGGGAGCTGAAATTTGACACCTGGATAGCGTTTGTTGGTTTAGGTTTTTTGGATTATTTGGAGTTGACTTGAAAGAAAACTCGGGGGAAATTTCCTCAGCATCTCCATTAAATTAGGTGTAAAAATGAGCTACCAATCTGAACTTCTGTTCTTCTTATAGCTTCGTGGCTAAGTCTTTGATTCAATCACAGAGATGGAAGAAATTACCTTACCGCGTCGAAGTAGGTTCTTTCAAGTTGATGAAGTTCGTCTTCTTTGCCTTTGGGATTAAGTCTCTGAATGGGCATTATTGGTGAGATTTCTTCTCGATGAAGAAGGTTGGGGGAATTAGGGTTTTGAAGAGGAATGTGAATGTAGAGGATGAGAAGATGATTGGTTCCAATTTGAAGGTGAGTGGTTTGTTCATGGAGGAAAGAGTAGATGCTTCTTCCATTAGGTTTTATTGGCTTTGCTTAGTTTTGAAGTGATGCAATGAAATGGCAATGGAATTAGAAGACTTGCCTTGCCTATGTATTCTTCTCTAGAACATTAGTATGGAATGGAATATAATCCAAGAATACTATTTGGATTAGAATATTTTGATTCAATTTTAAATTTATGTTAGGAATAATATGATATAAAATTTATTTAATTAATTATATATTATATTTATTTTAAATTAAATTGAGAGTCTTTTTGAGACAGTTTTTTCTTATTGTTTTATTTTTCAGACGATAATAATAATTTCATTTAACTGCTATTATTTATTATTATTTTGTTATTTTTCAAAATTTTTATAGTAAAAATATGTTTTCTACACAACAATTTCACAACAAATTTTATAAAACATTGCTATTGTCCTAAACAGACCTTTAATATTATACAAATCATCTTAATTATTGTAATCTTATACTAAATTTCTATTAGCTTCAAGCTAACTTTATAAGACAAGTAGATATCAAAATGTAAAATAAAATCAAACATTTTGCTTCTCTTGATTTAATTGTTTGTTGTAGGAAAACAATTATGTTAAGAATATTCTGATGTGTTGCATTGAGATTAGTACTGTTACGTCCTAAAATTTTTGCGGCGATAGAAATATATAAACTTTAATGTCTTAGCTTTGTACGAAAGATCTAACATACAATCAGATAAAAGAGAGGGTATAACGTTCATAAGAGACGCCAAAAATTTTACATGGAAATCCCTGAAAGGGGAAAAAATCATGGGATCTGGCCTAGTTTGAATGAATCCACTAGTGTTTGCAGTCAATTACAAATGAGACCCTTCCTTAAGGGGAAGACATTTGTTTGATGTAGCAAATATACATCATATAGAGTGCATTACATGGTAGGAAGGAGAAGAATCAATATTGACATGTTTGTTTGGCCGGCAAGATCATAGTTGGCTTGCAACGGAGGTCGGAAGAACCATAGTCGGCGAGCAACGGAGGTCAGAAAGACCGTAGTTTACGGGCGACAGTAGTAAAAAAGATCGTTGTTTGACGAAAGAGGTCAAAATGATCATAGTCGGGTGACGGCGGTCGGAAAGACCGTTGCTAGACGATGGAGATCAGGAAGACCATAATCGACGATCAACGAAGGCCAGATAAACCGTTATCAAGAGATAAAGGTCAGAAAGATTATAGTATGGAGAAGGAGGTCAGAAGGACCATAGTTGTCAGATGATGGTGGTCAGAAAGATCGTAGTATGAGGACGGAGGTCGGAAGATCCATAGTTTGTGGGCGATTGTGGTCAGAAAGATCATAGTATGTGAACAAAGGTCGGAAGAACCGTTGTCAGCAGGCGATAGTGGTCACAAAGATCGTTATAAGGCGACGTAGGTCGAAAAGACTGTAGTCGACGGGCAACAGATGTTGGAAGGACCTTAGTAGACACACATGTGATAGTGGTCAGAAAGGCTGTTGTTTGGGGATGGAGGTCGAAATTATCATAATTAGCGGGCGACAGTGGTTAGAAAGATCATTATCAGATGACAAAGAACAGAAGGATTGTAGTTGGTGGTCAGTGGTCGCGTGTAAATTCGATGTTAGTTGGTGGCCCGATGTAAGTCTGATAACAGTTGGTGGCTGGGCAGAAGTCATAAACAGTCGATAGCAGGGCTATGGTTCAGCATCAGTTTGTGGTCTACCGGAAGTCTGGTGTCAGTCAGTGGCCAGGCGAAAGCACGACATCAATTGGTGGCCGGGTAGAAGTCAGGCCATAATTCGGCAATGGTCGGTGGCCGATTAGAAGTCCAACGACGATCGGTTGTTCGACAATGGTAGAGGAGTAGTGGCAAGAGATTTTTAGTTTCTCTCTCTTCCTTCATTTCTTCCCCCCTCTTTCCACGAGGAATGAAAGATCTATTTATAATTTTATGAGAGTGATATGACTAGTAAATAGGAGGGAGATCAAGGGTATGTTGGAGTGGTTTGAATGAACGACCGATAATGATCCCCTTAATCGTGGATCGTTTACTAGCTAGGCATTTGGATGCCTTAGTGATATCAGAATTTGGCAATCTTGGGATAATTGGATTTGTTTCGTCGAGTCGCTCGATTTGACTATAAACATGTCACATTTGGCCATCCAACTTATGGTTTGAACTTTCCAAAGGAGCTTCGGGTCTTCGATTTGGATCCATTTGGGCTCGAATTATCGTTGGGTTCGTCTTTTCGAGATGTTCAGTTTGGTTCTTAGTTTGTTGAAATCATAGTTTATATGGTCCCAAATTTAATTTCGGAAGTTTCTAACTTGATTTTGCCTTGGGATTCATATCCGATCAAGATTTTTTTTAATGATATATCAAGTACAATATTTGGATATCAAATGCTATTAATCATATAAAAAAAATGTAGCACACATCTTATTGTAAATAAAAAAATTGAAAGATCATCTTAAAATAAAACATGTTTAGAATATTTTTATATAATATATTCTACTAATTTGCAAAAGTGTGAAGATCGCAAACGGCTTACCGTCAATAAGCCTCATGGTCTTCGTGCGAGAAAAAGCTGAACAAACGTGGGCTTTATGATCTATGAAATTAAATTAATTTTGTTTTGTAGATATTATAAGGAGCTCTATATGTTTGCTTTTATTGCTAAAGCATAGATGCACAAATATTATAAATTTTCTCTTATTATTCTTATGGTGATAAGAAATTCATAGAATTTTTTAGAAGGCATTTTTCTATTTTTATATTTACAAAACTATCACCCTGTTATTATTTCTCCAAATAATTAGTTTTAGATGGTAGATATGCAAATTGTTTAGTTTTAAGTGTTATAGATTTAAATTCCTCTTTTAACTTAAAAAAACTTAAAAAAAAAAAAATTCACTTTCGAAATAAGTAGCTCTTTGAGACAAATTAAAGGACTTCAAAAACATTTGAGTTCAAGTATGAAAGCCACCAATCTTATTGAACAATAACATAATAAATTAAGCTTCGTTTGAGACGATTTTCTTACTGTTTTATGAAGCAACTTTTTAGTATGTAGATATGCAAATTGTTTAGTTTTAAGTGTTATAGATTTAAATTCCTCTTTTAACTTAAAAAAACTTAAAAAAAAAAAAAATTCACTTTCGAAATAAGTAGCTCTTTGAGACAAATTAAAGGACTTCAAAAACATTTGAGTTCAAGTATGAAAGCCACCAATCTTATTGAACAATAACATAATAAATTAAGCTTCGTTTGAGACGATTTTCTTACTGTTTTATGAAGCAACTTTTTAGTACAAATTTTTTAATTTTTGAACTAAAAAATTACTTTAAGAAGCAGTAAGAAAGCCACCCCAAACAAAACCTTAATCTAAATTAAACCAAACAATTAACAGCCCCTCCTTCCTTTTTGTGCCACCAAATTTGTCAATTACTTTTCTTACTTTCCAAAATTCTTGAGGCCTCTGCATATCTCCATTTTGTGAACCAATTATGATAAATAATTGTTCTAAAAAAAGATGAATTTTCAATATAAAATGGTTGCTTAGTTATGCCATTTTAATGGTCACAAATTTAAACTATATTCCTTGTTGAAATTGTTCTCATTAATCAACCTACTGAAGTTTCACAAATTTAAACTATAGATCAAACCACACTCAAAATCTAAAAAAAAAAACCAAATCTACATATTTGGGATATAATGAGCTCTATGATCGTACGATAATTTTGAAGTCCAAACTGTCCAGTCGTCACCTAAAGTTTTTTTTTTTTTTTGACAGCTAGGGGATTCGAGCCCGAGTGAGATGGGAGGAATTTCTTCCATCGACCACTCGGCCACAGACCCGATCTACACCTAAAGTTCATTTCCACCACTTGTTTGTCCCAAATTAAAACTTTATTCATTGCCAAAAGAAGTACTATGGCGACTATCCCCACTCACCTCCATGACCTTATTATACATCTTATACATCACCTTTAAGTTATGACATCTTCGCCATGAAGAGTATTGTCCCGACTATCTTCCATGGCATCTCCAATCTTCTTATGCCATTTTTCTCATGACCTTCAAGACATGTCTTCTCGTCACTCATCAAGGACCCTAATGTATCAAGATGCCCATGCTAGTTTATTATTTCCATTCCCAACTTTAGTTTAGGACATCCACATCATTAAGTTCCTACATAATCATTCCACATCATATGGCTTATCCAAAGCTTTAAATTCAAGACTCACACATACACCAATTTAAGAAATGCCCATCACCCCCACTTAAAGGTGTCACAAGAGCTTCTTGTCACCATTGTCTTAGCTCCACTAGGCATAATCATCGGTAAGCTACAAGCTAATGCACTTGAAATAACTATAAATACCTCAACAATGAAAATGATTAAGTATAATAAAATTGGATTGCTTGCCTATCCATCTACTTAAGTTAGTACTTTTAATCGCCTACTAGATTCTATATAGGAAACAATCTATCTTGTTGCAACTTTTGCAACCTTGTTTAAGGATTCAATTTTTCACTTCACCTCACACCTTCAAAATAATTTTTTTTGCATCCTTTACTTGCCCTTTTTAAAATTTAATTTTTCTTCACCCTTCTCCTCTAAGGGTTGTTTCTTTAGGTTTTGGGCAAACAGACCTTAAGTGTCATGATTTTCTGCACTCAAAACAAATAACGTTAATTGGGATTTTATGAAATTTTCTTTGTTTACATTTACCTTTCTCAAAATGATGCCTTTGTTTCTGCTTTAAAAGCTTTTGAGTTTTCTCATCATAAAGGCTACTTCATCATCATCATTTCATCCAGAATTGTTGCATCTCAGTCACTGACCTTTAGTGCCAGGATTTTCTCTTCTCATTTGTCACCATCATCTTATAATCTTTGACTCACATTTTGCTCGTAGGCAATAAGTGAAGACTTTTCCCTTGATCCTTCTCTCAAGATCATTGAAAACACGGAGGAACTTAGGTAGAAACTTGCTTGGAGCAACTGCATGAAATCCCCTTACACTACTCTCTCTCTCACATAAACCTTCTCCCCTTTTTCCTCTCAAAACTCCATGATCTCTCAAGAAGAAAAATCTCTCATAAAGATTTCCCATAGAATTCTCTCAACAACCTAAGACTCTTCCAAAGTCATATGAGAAAGTTTAAATACTTCAAAAAATCCTAAATTTTTAAGTCATCCAAAACTGTTTTTATAGTACAATTGTATATCATGCAATATGATTATTTCAAAAATCTCTATCCGTCTTGTACAATGAACATGCTCCAATATGATCAATTTAGGAAACCTAAATAAATTGTACAATACAATTATTATATAGTGCTTCAATTCATCCAGGATGATCTCTGGTATGGTTGAAAATCATCTTTATCGATCATCTAGTATGATTCATAACATACTACATGATTAATTCAATAAATAAAGGTTCATCCAGGTTGATTCCTGGGATGATAAAAATTCATATTGTACAGTACGTTATGGATGATATAGTATTTTAAATTCATGTTTTTACTGCCCCTTGTATATGTGCATGGTCGCTATGCTAGCATCACAATTATATGATTTTTTACTCAAGAAATAAAGATAAACAAAGAAAAAATATAAACTCTTACAAATATCACCCTATTCGACCCAATCTTGAGTCGATCCTTTATTGTATAATGTATATAAAATTTTAATATACACATAAACAAATATATAAATGATATTAGGAAAAATAAAGTAACAAGCAATAATAATTGTAATTATCAAAATCATAAGATCGAGTTCTCGAATTGTAACATCAAAATCTCAAAAGGCTAAAAGCATCAGAAAATAAACATTAATAGGACTATAATAAAATCTTAGAAAACTAAAGCTACAAAAGGGATAAATTCCTTTAATCTAGTTGTTCTAACTAGGGGAAATATATTAAAACATATCTCGAAGATGCATAAAGGTCTTAGTTTTTTTTTTGGAGAAAATTCACAAACAAAAAATATTTTTTACAAGAATATGGAGCATTTTTTTGTGTTACTAGTTTTCTTGCACGTGCATTAAATGCACGTGATTAAAAATTTAAAAAAAAAATTTCATGTAATGAAAATTTAATAACATTATCATTTTTAAAAAATAAATTAAATTTATTTTCATAGGTAATTATAATTACTACTTACTTTAATCAAGAATTAGATATTTTTGTTAAAATTATAGTAGAGAAAAAATATAATTTTGTTTTACAATTCAATATTGAAAAATACATTGTTTATCTTTATAGAACTAATTATACAATAAAATCAATCATTTAATATTTAGAAGGGAAGTTCAAATTTTTATTATAAATATGATATTATAACATTGTATTGATATATTAAATTAAAATGATAAAAGAGATGAGATTTCATCTTAATGTGATTCAAAAAGCACAATTTCACAAAATTAAATGTATTTGAAGAAATCGTTTATTTTTAAGAATCATGTGGGTGTTATGATGAGCACACGTGAGTTATAATTGATAGTTAATAAAAGTATGAATTGAAAACATATAATCACAACCTGAACTTTATTAATATAACAGTACACAACCCATACAGACAAGAATTGTATTAAATTTTTATTCGATAGGAGCCATGAGTTGATAAAAGGATGAGCTGGGAATATATCAACACAACCAAAACTTCATTAATATAGTAATAAATAACTCAAACAAACAAGAGTTGAATTCAATTTCTTAAATTTTAATTTGATTCATAGACTTTACATTTGATGCTTCTCAAACTTCTAACCTTCTTAGATAAACACATAAACATCATAGTGAAGATATTACAATATGCTCGATGATAGAAATCCATAGCCAATATCGAAGCTCTATTATTTCCAATTCAAGGAACATC